>NC_046381.1:25317175-25604675 GCF_011125445.2 Fundulus heteroclitus
TGTGCGCCCTTACCACCGTTTACCACCAGAGGGCGACAGGTTCCGGTTGGAGTGCGGTGCATCATCATCCACAGCTGTTCGCGATCATCTTCATCAGTGGCTCAGATTTAAGGAGTTGGCCGCCAGCCCAGCATCGCCTGAGTGTTAGCCAATCATGGTATCTCTGAGCCCCCTGAGCCTGTCTCTGTGTTTTCTAGTTGTCTTTGAACTTCCTAGTAATTATCTTTGTTTCTTCCGTTGCCTTTAGGCGATCCCTTGGTGAGATCCTAGTTGATTTCCTGGTTTTTGAACCACCCTCGTGACGCCGTGGAAAGTACCCACAGGTTGCCCGAGTTCTCAGACTCACCTCTCCGTTGTTTGCAATCATTTCCTGGACTCCACGGCTGGCGGCCGTACCACTCCTCCGTTTTTTCCACTGCTCCCGAGCCTGCCTGTCCGCCTCCCGCCGCACTCCTCTGATGTTTCTGGACCCACCAAGGACTAAGACGCCTGACATACATTGTTTCCCCTCCAAGACTCCGTTCCTCTACTTCAAAGTAAGATCAGCCTGTTTTCTCAGTGAGATTTCCTTTCTTCCCACAACCCCTGAACTCACCACTCTGCTCTTTCCTCATAGTGAACCATTGTTGCCGTCACTGTCGTTTCCCCAGGACCAGGCCATCCTGATTCTCACCGATAATTGTGTGATCATTATTAAATCATTTAACACTGATCCTACCTCTCCTGTTTTGTGTTCTGCATGTGGGCTTGCTAAAAGAAAACTGAACCCATCATGACAGAGCACTCAGGCCCCCAACTCAGCCCAGCAGACGCAATCCGGAGATCCTTAGCCGAACAACAATCTATATTGCAAACCCATGAAAACGCTTTAAAAGAAGTAAGGAGAATCCAAACTGAAACTAACCAACAACTATCTGAATTAACCCGTTACCTTCGAGGTTCAGCCCCTCAAGCTTCGGCTCCAGCCTCCGACTCAGCTCTAGCTTCAAACCCAGCTCCGGAGATCCAATCCACGTTTTCTGATATCCGTCCACCTACGCCCGAAAGATTTTCAGGTGACCGGAGCAAATGTAATGGTTTTCTTCTTCAATGCTCAATAATGTTTATTCACTCCCCGAGAAGCTTCCCTTATGATAGCTCCAAGATCGCATACGTCCTGTCCTTGTTGTCGGGACAAGCCTTGTTATGGGCCGAAGCTCGTTTCCCAGATCCTGCACGCTATGGCTGTTCATTTGATGATTTTATAAAAGAGTTCAGACAGGTGTTTTGTCAAGATGCTGACCAGTCAGTTAATTCCAGAGAGTTCTGGAATATTAAACAAGGAAATAAAACTGTGGCAGAATTTTCCGTGGATTTCCGCATCAAGGCTGCAGCGACAGGCTGGGAACCAGCCGCGCTTAAGAGCGCATATTACAACGCGTTAAATGACAATATTAAGGATGAGCTGGCTACTTTTGAAGAACCTAGGACCCTAGAGGAATTAATCAGTCAGACCATCCGATTGGATCACAGAATCCGGTCCCGAAGGAGAGATGGGGGTCGTGGGAGCCAACCATTCAGACACTTTGGTGGCTCCGCTTCTCCCTCGGCATTTTCTCCGCCCCCAGCCTCTCAGGATCCCGAGCCCATGCAGTTAGGTCGAACTCGCCTGACCCCTGAAGAGCGCCAGCGGCGCATGTCAGCCCGACTTTGCATTTATTGTGGAGCCCCGGGTCATTTTCTGGTCAATTGTCCGGTTCGTTTAAACCTTCCGGTCCGCCAGTAGCGGCGAGGAGGTTGGCGGACCATCCCAGCGAAAGAAACTCTCCTCGCTTACTGTTGCCCGCAACCATATTGATTCAGACCCAGTCATTTTCTTTATCCGCCCTAGTCGACTCTGGTTGTGAGCAAGATTTAATCGACGACTCCCTGGTTAAACAAATGAGAATAGAGACCGAACCACTACCTGTTCCACTGCGAGTTACTGCTTTAGATGGAAAAACGCTGCCACACATCACACATAAAACCAAACCACTCCACCTTATCATTTCTGGTAACCACAGTGAGTTTATTTCATTTTTTGTATTTTCATCAGCCAATTCCCCCATAATTTTAGGTTTCCACTGGTTACAACTTCACAACCCACAAATAAATTGGACCGAAAAACACCTGGAATCCTGGTCCACTTCATGTCACTCATCTTGTCTCCGCTCAGCTGTTCCCCCAGGTCCTTCACCGGCTGAGCCTCAGGAGGCGGACCCGGTCGATCTCTCCACAATCCCCTCTGATTACCACGATCTCGCTCCTGTGTTCAGTAAGTCCAAGGCTCTTTCTCTCCCTCCTCACCGTCCATATGATTGTTCCATAGATCTCCTGCCGGGTGCTCCGTTACCCACCAGTCGCTTGTACAACATTTCTCGACCTGAAAGAGAAACTATGGAGAAATATATAAAAGAGTCCTTGGCAGCCGGTATAATCCGCACCTCATCTTCCCCTATGGGAGCTGGATTTTTTTTTGTTGGGAAGAAAGATGGATCCCTGAGACCCTGCATAGACTATAGAGGGTTAAACAATATTACAGTTAAGAATAAGTATCCCCTGCCATTATTATCATCGGCCTTCGAACCAGTACATGGTTCTACAATTTTTTCCAAGCTCGACCTGAGAAACGCCTACCATCTTCTGCGTATACGCAAGGGTGACGAGTGGAAGACCGCATTTAAGACCCCTATTGGCCATTTCGAGTACTGCGTGATGCCATTTGGCTTATCCAATGCGCCTGCATTTTTCCAAGCTCTAGTAAACGATGTTTTAAGAGACTTTCTGAACATCTTCGTTTTCGTATACCTGGATGACATTCTTATTTATTCACAGACGCTGGAGGAACATAAACGCCACGTTCGCATGGTTCTCCAAAGACTACTCGAAAACAAACTATTTGTCAAAGTTGAGAAGTGTGAGTTCCACAAGCCGTCCATTTCCTTCTTGGGTTTCATATTAGGGGGCGGACAGGTACGGCCAACGGAGGAAAAGATCCAGGCAGTACTGCAGTGGCCCACACCCGAAACCCGCAAGCAGCTCCAACGCTTCCTCGGATTTGCAAACTTTTACCGCCGTTTTATCAGAAACTACAGTCAGACAGCTTTACCACTAACGGCACTAACCTCTTCCAAGATCCCTTTTAGTTGGACTCCGGAGGCAGAAGCGGCGTTCTCACGCCTCAAGGCCCTCTTTGCCAACGCACCCATCCTGATTCAGCCAGACCCGTCCCGACAGTTCATTGTTGAAGTCGACGCCTCAGACACCGGAGTTGGTGCAGTTTTATCCCAGATCTCTCCTCGCGACAATAAGACTCACCCATGTGCCTTTTTTTCCCGCAGACTATCACCTCCAGAGAGAAACTACGATGTGGGAGATCGAGAGCTATTAGCTATAAAATTAGCCCTGGAAGAATGGAGACATTGGCTGGAGGGAGCAGAGCATCCGGTGCTGGTCTGGACCGATCACAAGAACCTGTCCTACCTTCAGTCTGCCCGGAGGCTCAACCCACGTCAGTCACGCTGGTCACTGTTTTTCTCTCGATTCAATCTCTCCATCTCATATCGCCCTGGTTCCCGTAACATCAAACCTGACGCACTTTCCCGCCTGTACTCACCTGATGATTCTGAGAAGGCTCCTGCCACCATTCTCCCTCCCAGTTGTACTGTCGCCACCGTTACCTGGGAGATCGAAGGCATCATTAAACAAGCTCAGTTGACAGAACCTGCACCCAACACCTGTCCACCCAACAAGCTCTACGTTCCTGTCTCTGTCCGAGCCCGTTTTCTCCACTGGATCCATGCCTCCAAATTCTCTGCACACCCCGGAATCAGCCGTACCATAGCACTTGTCAACCGCAAGTTTTGGTGGCCCTCTGTCCATAAAGATGTCAGTGAGTATGTCCAAGCCTGCACCACCTGTTCTAGAAATAAAACCTCTCACCAACCACCATCTGGCCTTCTGCAACCTCTCCCCGTTCCCAAACGGCCATGGTCTCATGTATCTATAGATTTTGTTACCGGCCTACCTCCTTCCAAGGGCATGACCACCATCCTCTCTATCGTCGATCGTTTCTCCAAGGCCTGCCACTTCGTTCCTCTCCGTAAGTTACCCACAGCTTTTCAAACCGCTCAACTTCTGATAAAACACGTTTTCCGACTCCATGGCATCCCACAGGACATCCTCTCTGACCGAGGTCCTCAGTTCATCTCCCAGGTTTGGAAAAGTTTCTGTTCGGCTCTCAATGCATCTGTCTCACTCTCTTCCGGCTTTCACCCCCAGACCAACGGTCAGACCGAACGGCTCAACCAGGACTTGGAAACCACCCTCCGCTGCTTTACCTCCACCAACCCCTCTGACTGGGCCCAATTCCTTCCTTGGGTGGAGTACGCTCACAACAGCCACATCTCGGCAGCTACCGGTATGTCCCCGTTCGAGGCTTCCATTGGTTATCAACCCCCTCTTCTTTCATCAGAGGAAAAGAATATTTCAGTCACCTCCGTCCGTCATCACATCCGTCGTTGTCAGAAAGTCTGGAGCACCATTATCCGTAACCTCAACCAAACTGCAGACAGAAATAAGCGCATGGCTGACCGTAAGAGGAGACCAGCACCCATATACATCCCAGGTCAACAGGTTTGGCTTTCTTCACGTGACATTCCGCTCAAATCCATTTCCAAGAAACTCTCTCCCCGATACATTGGTCCGTTCCCCATTGAAGCCATAATCAACCCGTCTGCTGTCCGTCTCCGTCTGCCCGCCTCCCTCCGCGTCCACCCCACCTTCCACGTGTCCCAGATTAAACCTGTCCAGACCAGCACGCTCTGCCCTCCAGCCGAACCCCCTCCACCCCCCCGTGACATTGATGGTCATCCTGCATACACCGTCCGTCGGATCGTGGACTCCCGTCGGCGAGGTCGCGGCTGGCAGTACCTCGTCGATTGGGAGGGTTACGGTCCGGAGGAACGATCCTGGGTCTCGGGTTCTTCCATCTTAGACCCTTCCCTTATCTCTGACTATCGTTCCTCGTTGCCGTCCAGTTCGTCTAGGCCGCCAGGTGGCGACCGTTGAAGGGGGGGTACTGTTATGTTCCGGGATTCTGGCTGCATGGTGGGAGCTCCTGTGCGCCCTTACCACCGTTTACCACCAGAGGGCGACAGGTTCCGGTTGGAGTGCGGTGCATCATCATCCACAGCTGTTCGCGATCATCTTCATCAGTGGCTCAGATTTAAGGAGTTGGCCGCCAGCCCAACGGCGCCTGAGTGTTAGCCAATCATGGTATCTCTGAGCCCCCTGAGCCTGTCTCTGTGTTTTCTAGTTGTCTTTGAACTTCCTAGTAATTATCTTTGTTTCTTCCGTTGCCTTTAGGCGATCCCTTGGTGAGATCCTAGTTGATTTCCTGGTTTTTGAACCACCCTCGTGACGCCGTGGAAAGTACCCACAGGTTGCCCGAGTTCTCAGACTCACCTCTCCGTTGTTTGCAATCATCTCCTGGACTCCACGGCTGGCGGCCGTACCACTCCTCCGTTTTTTCCACTGCTCCCGAGCCTGCCTGTCCGCCTCCCGCCGCACTCCTCTGATGTTTCTGGACCCACCAAGGACTAAGACGCCTGACATACATTGTTTCCCCTCCAAGACTCCGTTCCTCTACTTCAAAGTAAGATCAGCCTGTTTTCTCAGTGAGATTTCCTTTCTTCCCACAACCCCTGAACTCACCACTCTGCTCTTTCCTCATAGTGAACCATTGTTGCCGTCACTGTCGTTTCCCCAGGACCAGGCCATCCTGATTCTCACCGATAATTGTGTGATCATTATTAAATCATTTAACACTGATCCTACCTCTCCTGTTTTGTGTTCTGCATGTGGGCTTGCTAAAAGAAAACTGAACCCATCATGACAGTTTTCCAGCATGTGTTTAACAGTAAAGCAAGACAAAATGGGCTAGCCAGTCTCTTTCAGATGTCTGAATAGAAAACTAGTTAGACATCATGAGGATGGTAACTGTGTCCAATCAATGCCCACCTGAAGAAGCTGTTTCCCTGAGGATCGGAATAATTAAGCTCCATCATACATCAGAGATCTAATCCATATGTTCCTTCATATTTGCATGTGCTAAACTAACAGAGCACTTTGCTCTCAGACTGCAGGTCTATTGGTGATTCCTAGAGTCTCTAAAAGTAGAATGGGAGGTAGATCCTTCTGTAATCAGGCTTCTCTCCTGTGGAACCAACTCCCAGTTTTGGTCCGTGAGGTAGATACTGCTGCAACTAACTGTTTTTCTGTTTTTTATGGCAAAGAAGAAGAGTTAAGCAATGGCTCAGAGCTTCTATGTATGAATATGTTTCTCTAGATGAAGCTACTGAGGCAGCTACTGTTACTATGAACTACTTTTTTAACTACTCCCCAGTCCAGCACCCTTATGTTGTTTTTAATTATTCACTTTTGTCTCTGCTCCGTCTTCTTCAACCGTCAGTTGGTCGTGGCAGATCGCTTCTCACACTGAGGCTGGTTCTGCTGAAGGTTGCTTCCTGTAAAGGGCAGGTCTGCTCTCCACTGTTGCTTCATGCATGATCAGAATAAGAGATTGCTACCAAGCCATAACACATGTAATTGACTATCCACTGTTGCTACAGGCTCGTTTCAGGGAAGTGATTGTTGCAAAGTTAGGAGCTTGATGCAATCAACTGATTTTCCTTAGATATAAATCTTTTTACTATTTGGACTAATGGATTTAATTTGACTGCACCAACTTATGACTAGGGCGGCATGGTTAAACACTGCCTTGTGCTTGCACATGAGCGAGTCCTCTCTGGATTCTCCAGCTTCCTCCCAAGGTCCAACAGAATGGTTAACTGGTCCCTCTGGATGGCCCTTAGGAATGAATGTGTGCCTGGTTGCTTGTCCCGCGTATCTCTGTGTTGCCCTGTGGTGGACTGGTAGTGTGCCTGGGGTGTAGGCCACCTCTCGCCCCATTATCGCCCCATTATAGCATAGATACATCTATTTCTAACATCTGCAGTGGAGGGGAAACCAAACTTTATTCATGCTATATACACATGGCTTAGTAAATTAGTGATGTGTTTAAGCTGAGCTTTTGAACTTGGACATATTTTAGGACAGGTCTGGCAAAACTCAAGATTTTGCATATATCTGACTGCAGTGGCGGCTGGCCCATAGGGGGCGCTCGGGCGCTGCCCTCCCTAGATGTGGAGGGGAAGAGTCAAAATATATATAGATTTTAAAAGTATTATTAATGTCAGTTTTTACTTAATAGTACGTGGCTACATGTAATAATAATTATTAAAACACTTCTACTAATGGACTCTATCAATTGACTCTCATTTAAGAGTGCATTCCACCAACAGAACGTATCATTTCTCTTCTTCTACACTTGTGGGGCTGTGACTCAAGAAGCCCTACAAGTGTAGCGAAATAACCAATCGTATACTGTTGCTAGGGAAGATTTATAAATATTTGGCCAATCAGCATCGCCAAAATGAATGGGTTTGGGGCTCCTGGAGTCATAGCCCTAGCTGCACGCGTGACGTCACGAGCTACATCCGCGCTACATCCGGGTCACGGTGGTCGCCAAAAACAGTACTGTTTTTGCTTACCAGCGTGACAAAACGGGTGAATTAGAGCGTACTTTTAGTTTATTTTTGGAACCTAAACAATGCCTACGACTTGTGCTCCTGGTTGCACACAGAGGCAATCTAAATCGTCGGATGTACGTTTCTTTTGTTTACCGAAGGACGAAGAAAGAAGAAAGAAATGGATAATTTCAATGAAAAGGATGCAGGCAGACAATCCTAATCGACTGTGGGAGCCATCATACCATGACAGAATTTGCAGTCTACACTTCATCTCCGGTAAATACAACTTAATTTTGCACTAGTCATTGTTCTAGTTAAATCATTATATAAATAAAAAAATAGGATATATATTTAAGTCAAAACGTAAACGTTAGTTTCGTAATAATATACGTACATGTACAATGTATGCAAACCCTCTGGCATGAGTCTGTGAAAGGGATTAATAAGACAAAACCACCAAAATAATCCTTTGTGAACAGTGTTTTTTTATTAATTAAATGCTTATTGCGGAATCATAGTAGTTTTCCGACCTTTAATATAAATGCATGTACTGGGTTAGGCAGGGAAATCTATTGGCCAGCCCCACCAAGATTTTTTTTCACCAGCCGCCACTGTCTGACTGTTTTGGCAAGACTTAGAACTATTCTATTGGTCTGGACGATGTGTGATCAATTCCACCATTTCCACATAACATTAAACAGTGGAAGATCATGACATGAAGTAAGTCAGCAGATTTAAACAGTGTGCAGCTGTGGACTGTTATGTGTAATTGAGATTTTCTGCCTATTAAATCCCGTCTATTTGGTCTTTGAGCCATGTCATCATGGAGACATGCCATGATCTAGAACCACCTTTAAGAAGGGGAACTTGGCACGCCTAGGTTGTAACAGTGCAGGTGTCATCCATGATGGGTTTTTGGACAGCGGAATGTTTCAGCTGGAGATCAGCAGCGTGCACGTCAGCATAGACCCCTGTGGAGGGCTACACCCGGCTGCAGTACTGGAGGAGTGGTAGCTGAATGACCTCTGCTCTACAGGTGGAGGAAGTCTGCAATATAATTTTGATCTGTGGAGCTCTGCACAAAATTGCTTCAGAAAATAAATAATTAGCTCTTGATATTGCGGCTTAATGTAAGATGTGCAGCTTGATGAGCTGTCAGATGGGGACAGGATGTTATCCAGTGTTTTTAAAATGTGACTTTAAATAACAGGATATTACACATTTATAGTGACTTTACTTTTGTTAGAAACTATGTTTAAGGATTTGCCTTTCATGGAGTCAGCGACCTTCTGTTTTGGTGTTGTCACTTTAAAATCTGACAGAGATGTGTCTTTAGGGTCTTTTATTCCATGTCGCACATTCTGTGGGCAACATCACCCTTTGTGATAAACAAGTTGTCCACTGGGATTGGCCGGTCTCTGCATATCTTGTGAATCCATTGTTGAACTGGTTGATTATTTGTGTGTTTCGCTTTTAAGTCCCTTTACGGTTTTCTCTCCACCACTGTATGACATTAAATAGATTGAGCGTCAGACCTGTAGCAGAGTAGGTACTGTCACCCAGTCTGGGTCAGGAAATCTCCTTGGGGTTTCCCTTTCAACAGAAGGGAGAAGAAACTCAAGACCAGGGGTCAAAGAGTCCGTTTAGCGTAGCTGAATCTTCCCTCCTTGCCAATAGGCTCAGCAGTTGAAGATGAAAGCCTGTATTCATCATGCCCTGGTTTGCCCTGGCGGTTCTTCCAAATCATGTTTTTCCCAAAGACAATAACACAGCAAATAAAAGCATAATTACAAGCTACACTTCCCTACTGTGACCCAGTTTCCTTTTTTAGAACGACCCATCAACACACACACACACACGCACGCACGCACGCACGCACGCACGCACGCACGCACGCACGCACGCACACACACACACTCTTGTGGTCTCTAATAGATGTGCCGCAGCTCATTAAGAACCTCGGGTTGAGAAAGCCAGCTGGCTCAGCTGAACAGTGATGATTGCTGGTATTTGCTTTGTGTGCGTCTGCTAGAGTGAAGCGCAGAGTCTGGTGCTGTCAGGTTGATACACGAGCAACTAGAAAACCCACCAGGAGAGTTCTGTGGGGACGAGGCAGGCGAACAGCGAGGGGAGAAGCCGAAGCCGGGATGGATGGGATGAGGGGGGATGTACGACATGATTTCCTCTTCAAATAAACTGCAAAGCAGAAAGAGATGTGACGTTATCACAAACAACATTTTAATATCAAGACCGACATTTGAATGCAGGTCACTGACTTTACCACAACATTTTATCCTGCTACAATGTTCTCACGGTAACACACAACACCAGGCCAGCAAAAATAATCGGTTCAACATTTCTGAACCGCACAACTGCTCTATGAAGGAAGGATCCCAGAAGATCCTCACATCCCCTCCATCGCTCACACCAGCCGCACCCAGCAGGTTTAAAGTCCCCCTGGCCCCGTAACACATTTACAAGTCATTTAGTCCATTTGCAATATCCACCTTCATCACTTTAAAATAACAACTCTGTTTTTACACACTTCTAAGACTTGTTTCATGTATTTTTTATGTGCATCTTAAAGTGTTTATTTTACTGTAGGAGCAGGGAGCCCTGTCAAAGAAACATTTCTGTCACCATCTGGCAAAGACAATAACGTTTACGTTCTATTATAAAAAGTCACACATCACTGGGAGTTGTAAGGACAGGCAGGAGAGGAGGTAAAGATTAACCATCGTGTCTGATGCAGGTTTAACTCCAAATTACTTTAACTGCTCCTCCTGCAGAGCTACATTTGAACCTGACAGCTTTGTTTGATAACTAGGATGATTTTGTAGTGGCTGTAATCGACTTGGAATCTGTCTGGATTATTGGCTTGAACTGACCTTTGTTAAAGTGCCTTGTGTTGACAATGCATTTTGAACTGCTGCTATGTAAATTAAATGAGTTGAGAAACTGAACTGAATTAAATTTGCTACGTTTTTTGTACACTTTAGTATGCCACAGCCCCAAGTCTGTAAGAAGTAGTTGACTGTAAGGTGACTTCTAAATGACAAACGTTTTTAGTCTTTGCTCTAACTTCTGCACAGTTTGGTGGTCTGACTCTCATGTTTTACTTCAGTTTGTAGCATTAGGTTCTTGGAACAATAAACATTGTGTTGCCAAAATCTTAACCAAGGGTAATGCAGCTTACATTGTAGGGCTGCATGATATCTGGAACACAGCTAAATCATATTCTGTTGCTGAATCACATATTTTCTGTCTCCTTCCTTTCTTTACAATTCAGCAACTCCACCCCCCTGTGAACTTTGTGTCTCAGCCATAGACAGACATCTGGTGGGTACATTACTGGCAGTTAGAGGTTACCCAACTATTGCTATTTAGAGGGTGACTGCTGAGGGGTAGAGTGGGACCTTTTGCACAGTCAGTCGCAATAGAACTCTAATCTTCATCTGGCCTTCAGATTAGCTCAAGAACAGGCTGTAGACAACTGTATGGAATGGGTTTGCATTGCCAGGCAGCTGTCTTGCATCACTGAGTGCAATGCAAAGTGTCAGATGCAGTGGTTTAAAGGATGACACTCCTGGACTCTTCGGCAGTGGAGATGTGTTTTCTTGACTGATGACTAATGTTTCTGTCTGGAAATCCAGTAGACAAGCGGGTCTAACACAGAGAGTGGCACTTGGCTGACCGGTCTGTATCAAGTGTAAAGTTCGGATTATGGAATTGGGCTGTTCTTCATCAGTTCCAGTGAAACTAACTCAAGGCTTCAGCATACCAAAATAGCTCAGGCTGATTTCCTACCCCTGATTTTAAGGGGGCACTTTGGGGATGGCACATGAATGTGCACCAGCGGACAAAACAAGAGACATAAAGACATAGATGAGCCAGGCATGCGGTACGAGATAAACGAGGGCGGTTTTCAAATCTAAAGCAGCACTGGACAGTCATACTCCTACACCTTAAATCTGTGACCAGATACTGATTTCCACCAGCTTTGTTAATCTGACTCTTGTTCACTTTCATGCAGCTTTACCTTAACAGGATAACAAGGTCTGCATCACAAGACAGCTTCTCCACACCCTGAGTACCTTCTGTCCGGATGTAGTGGATCTTTTCTCTGATAAATCCAAAAACACAAGAATACAAGATCATCATTTATCTGTGGTTAGATATCATGAATTGTGTTTAGCTCTTATCGTATCTGTGAATTGAGCCATTTGGACTCATTGTTTCCAAATATCCACGTAACAATGGAGCTAAAACATTTATTCTCCTTCATAGCATAACCCTAACCTTAACTTAAACAAAAGGTACAATCCTCTCACAGCAACCCTAACCCTAACCCAACTTACAGTGCCATTGACCATACTTACCTTAGTGCATGGTTTCTGCTTAGACTTGGCTGTCGCTCCTGCAACATGTCAAATATGTTGGACTGACGCAGGAACGCCACTATCTTGTCATTGTAAGCTGTGAGAGACACACACAGAGGAGCCTTTAGATGTTAAACACTTTGCCCTGAGTGATTAGAAACTGCTAACTGGCTATTCAGTGACTTCTGGAAAGAAAGCAAAAACAGCAAAATTCATGACTAGTTTATAGTGGATAAGCTTTGGAACTGAATTGAAACAACTTTTAACTCAAAGGAAGTTTGAGAATTCACTAATTCATAATTTTAAATCTGAGATTTACAGTGCTGTGCAAAAGTGTGAAAAAATGCTGTTCAACAGTTGAAGTATCCATGGCTAATTTTCATCAGTTAATAAAATGCAGTGAATGAACAGAAGTCCAGTCTAAATCAAATCAGTATCTGGTGAGACTACCCTTTGACTTCAATTCTTCTAGGAACACTGTCACAGTGTTTTTTGAAGGAACTTGGCTGGTAGGCTGTTCAAAACATCTTGGAGAACTGGCCACAGATCTTGTGGGGATGTAGCCTTTATCAGATCCTTCTGTCTCTTCATGTAATCAACTCGATGATGTTGAGATCAGGGCTCTGTGGGGACCATACCACCACTTCCAGTACTTTTTGTTCATCTTTACACTGAAGATAGTTCTTAATGACCTTGACTGTATTACTGAATTCATTTGGGGCCAACCATACATCTCCCTGATGGTACTGCATAATGAATAAGTATCTGCCTGTACTTCTCAGCATGGAGGACTATGTTAATCCAAACCCTATCTCCAACTCCATCTGCAGAAATGCAGCTCAAAACTTCAAAGGAACCTGCACTGTGCTTCACTGTTGCCTGCAGACATTATTTTATAGCTCTCCAGTCCTTCGGCGAACAAACTGCCTTCGGCGAACAAACTGCCTTCTGCTACAAACTGCCTTCTGCTACAGCCATCCCTCCATGTTGGAGGGATGGCTCTTTGGCTGCAACTCTTCCACTTCTGGCCAGACTTCTCCATATTGTGTACCTGGGTCTCACTGATTTCTGCCATTTGTGAGATGATGGCATTGCAGGAAATCTTTTGATTTCAAAAGAAAATAATCTCAATTATTAATAATCTCCCTACTGAAGCTGCTACCCCCGCGACCCGACCCTGGATAAGCGGAAGAAAACGGACGGATGGACCGACAGACGGATAATCTCAATGTGCTTTCCATCTGCTATGCTAAGTTTGCTTGGTCGACCACTGGGGTCTATGATCCTCAACGTTGCCCGTTTATTGGGGTTCTTTAAAAGAGCTTCAACAGCAAATCTTGAAAACCCAGTCTGCTTTGAAATCTTTGTCTGGGAGAGACCTTGCTGATGCACTATAACTACCTTATGTTTTGTTGCTGTGCTCAGTCTTGCCACAGCGTATGACCTGTGACATCAAACTTCATCGCCATAGCGGCCCTCATGACTACAGACCGGTGGCACTGACATACCATATCATGAAGACCTTTGAGAGGCTAGTCCTGGAGCAGCTAAGGCCCATGGTCTGATCCACTACAGTTCGCCTGCCAGCCTCGCCTGGTAGTTGAGGACAGCATCATCTTCCTGCTGAACAGTCTACAATCATCTGGACAAGCCGGCGAGCACTGTGAGAATCATGTTCTTTGATTTCTCCAGTGCCTTCAATACCATCCGTCCGGCTCTAATGGGTGAGAAGATGACTGCGATGCAGGCGGAGGCCCCCATCGTGTCCTAGATTGTTGATTACCTGACGGGCAGACCACAGTATGTACGCCTACAGAACTGTGTGTCTGACAGGGTGGTCAGCAACACTGGGGCCCCTCAGGGGACTGTCCTCTCCCCCCCGTCACAGCACACCTCTGTTTTTTTTTCTCCACACTCCTCAAAACCCTCAGACGACCAGCACTCCTCTGGAGCTCCCAAGGAGAGGGGGGGGGGTCTCCTTCCTCAGCAGCAATGTGACTGAAGGCCCTGTAGGAGCCATACATGGGGCCTGGAAGAGGCCACGAGCTGAGTGAGAAATGAGCCTTTCTGAAACTTAGTTCCTCCCTGGCATCGGGAGAAACTGCCAGCCGATTCAAAGATAAGTCTCTCACTTCTGCTTAAAAACAGATGCCAAAGTGAAGGAATCTGTCTATGCCACCTTTGTTTTGCTTTCTCAGCGGACCCCAGATGGAGCTGGTTCCAGGCAACACAGAGCTGAAAAGCCGGCACAGGAGCCACTTCCCTATAGCTGAGGAGAAATCTGCTTAAATCGAACTGCAACAGTGTCAGAGACTGTCCATATGGTGCTGTAGAGCTAAGCGCTAGCCCGCCAACAACAAGCCAACAACTTCCCTCCTTGAACGCTCCTTCTGTGAATGGCCAAACTGGACAGAATTGACACGAGACAAAAGACAGGTTTGGACAGGGAGCTGAGGGTGAAGTAAAATGGTTTATTGGGAAATGTCTGTAACTCGTTGGACATATAATGCTTTAGAACAAAAGGCTAACAGGTAGCTCACGCTAGCCTTAATGCTATTAGCCTCTCTAACATTCGGTCCCGGACATTTCAAAAGGAGTTTGTTTAAAGCACAAAGCTTAATCGTTCGGCTCTGCCATCCTTCGATGGTGCTATGAGCCTTATCCCCGCATTACTATCGAATATTAATGTTGGTGTAAAGGCAATTTTGATAACTTTATGCTGTAACCTTTTAGCCACTGATTTGCTACAGCGACCCTAGACGCCCGGAGAATCGCATTACCAAACTCGGCCATAAGGTTTAAATGATTTTACTGGGCAAATCAGTAACCAGAATGTTATTTTCTCAAAATAATGTTCTGGTTAACTGGTGCTTTGCATTGTGAATGGGTTGAAACACATGTCAAATGTTGTTCTGAATTAGTTAAGCTAATTTAACCACGATTCACATTCTTTAAGGTGATCTTTGGTTCTTTAACTTGAACAAAATATTATTTCGTCAAATATTGTTTTGCTTAACTTGGGCTTTGCATTGTGAATGGATTGAAACACATGCCAACACATGCATGTGACCACCCTGTCAGACACACATGCCAGTCGGAGGGGCCAAAGGGGTCGGGTGCATTGTGTAATGGGTAGCAGTAGAGGGCGGGGACCTTGGCGTTCCGATCCTCGGCTGCAGAAGCTGGCTCTTGGGACGTGGAATGTCACCTCTCTGGTGGGGAAGGAGCCTGAGCTTGTGCGCAAGGTTGAGAGGTTCCGACTAGAGATAGTCGGACTCACCTCGACGCACCGCTCTGGCTCCGGAACCAGTCTCCTTGAGAGGGGCTGGACATTCTTCCACTCTGGAGTTGCCCATGGTGAGAGGCGCCGAGCTGGGGTTGGCATACTTGTTGCCCCCCATCTCGGTGCCTGCACGTTGGGGTTTCCCCCGGTGAACGAGAGGGTGGCCTCCCTCCGCATTCGTGTGGGGGGACGGGTTCTGACTGTTGTTTGCGCTTCCGGCCAAACAGCAGTTCAGATTACCCACCCTTTTTGGAGTCCTTGGAAGGGGTACTGGAGAGTGCCCCTCCTGGGGACTCCCTCGTTTTGCTGGGGGACTTCAACGCTCACGTGGGCAATGACAGTGGGACCTGGAGGGGCGTGGTTGGGAGGAATGGCCCACCTGATCTGAACTCGAGTGGTGTTTTGTTGTTGGACTTCTGTGCTCGTCATGGATTGTCCATCACAAACACCATGTTCAAGCATACGGGTGTCCATATGTGCTCTTGGCACCAGGACACCCTAGGTCGCAGTTCAATGATCGACTTTGTTGTTGTTTCATCTGATCTACGGCCGTATGTCTTGGACACTCAGGTGAAGAGAGGGGCGGAGCTCTCCACCGACCACTACCTGGTGGTGAGTTGGCTCCGATGGCGGGGGAGGAAGCCGATCCGACCGGGCAGGCCCAAACGTACTGTGAGGGTTTGCTGGGAACGTCTGGCGGAGTCCCCTGTGAGGCGGAGCTTTAACTCCCACCTCCGGGAGAACTTTAAACACGTCCCGAGGGAGGCGGGGGACATTGAGTCTGAATGGACCATGTTCATTAACCTCTATTGTTGAGGCGGCTAGTCAGAGCTGTGGCCGCAAGGTTGTCGGTGCATGTCGCGGCGGCAACCCTCGAACCCGCTGGTGGACACCAGCGGTGAGGGAAGCCGTCAAGCTGAAGAAGGAGTCCTATCGGGCTTTTTTGGCCTGTGGGACTCCGGAAGCAGCTGATGTGTACCGGCAGTCGAAGCGGCAGGCGGCTCGGCTGGTCGCCGAGGCAAAAACTCGGGCGTGGGAAGAGTTCGGAGAGGCCATGGAGAAAGACTTCCGTACGGCTTCGAAGCGATTCTGGTCCACTATCCGGCGTCTCAGGAGGGGGAAGCAGTGCAGTACCAACACTGTTTACAGTGGGGGTGGTGTGCTGCTGACCTCGACTCGGGACGTTGTGTTTCGGTGGGCGGAATACTTCGAAGACCTCCTTAATCCCACCAACACGTCTTCCATTGTGGAAGCAGAGCCTGAGGACTCTGGGTCAGGTTCTCCCATCTCTGGTGCTGAGGTTGCCGAGGTTGTTAAAAAGCTCCTCGGTGGCAAGGCCCCGGGGGTGGATGAGATTCGCCCTGAGTACCTTAAGGCTCTGGATGTTGTGGGGCTGTGTTGGTTAACGCGGCTCTGCAGCATTGCGTGGACATCGGGGGCAGTTCCCCTGGATTGGCAGACTGGGGTGGTGGTCCCCCTATTTAAAAAGGGGGACCGGAGGGTGTGTTCCAACTACAGGGGAATCACACTCTTAAGCCTCCCTGGTAAGGTCTATTCAGTGGTTCTGGAAAGGAGGGTCCGTCGGATAGTCGAATCTCGGATTCAGGAAGAGCAGCGTGGTTTTCGTCCTGGCCGTGGAACACTGGACCAGCTCTATACCCTCAGCAGGATTCTGGAGGGGGCATGGGAGTTTGCCCAACCAGTCTACATGTGCTTTGTGGATCTGGAGAAGGCATTCGACCGTGTCCCCCGAGGGATCCTGTGGGGGGGGGTACTCCGGGAGTATGGAGTACTGGGCCCTTTAATAAGGGCTGTCAGGTCTCTGTACGACCGGTGTCAGAGTCTGGTCCGCATTGCCGGCAGTAAGTCGGACTCGTTTCCGGTGAGAGTTGGACTCCGCCAAGGCTGCCCTTTGTCACCGATTCTGTTCATAACTTTTATGGACAGAATTTCTAGGCGCAGCCAAGGTGTTGAGGGGATCCGTTTTGGTGGCCTTAGGATTGCGTCTCTGCTATTCGCGGATGACGTGGTCCTATTGGCTTCATCAGGGCGTGATCTACAGCTCTCACTGGAGCGGTTCGCAGCCAAGTGCGAAGCGGCCGGGATGAAAATCAGTGCCTCCAAATCCGAGACCATGGTCTTGAACCGGAAAAGGGTAGAGTGCCTTCTCCGGGTTGGGGAGGATGTGCTGCCCCTAGTGGAGGAGTTCAAGTATCTTGGGGTCTTTTTCACGAAAGAGGGGAGGATGGAGCGGGAGATCGACAGGCGGATTGGTGCAGCGTCTGCTGTGAAGCGGGCGCTGTACCGATCCGTTGTGGTGAAGAGAGAGCTGAGCCAAAAGGCGAAGCTCTCGATTTACCGGTAGATCTACGTTCCTACCCTCATCTATGGTCACGAGCTTTGGGTCGTGACCGAAAGAACGAGATCCCGGATACAAGCGGCTGAAATTAGTTTTCTCCGTAGTGTGTCTGGGCTCTCCCTTAGAGATAGGGTGAGGAGCTCAGTCATCCGGGGAGGACTCAGAGTAGAGCCGCTGCTCCTCCACGTCGAGAGGAGCCAGTTGAGGTGGCTCGGGCATCTGGTCAGGATGCCTCCTGGACACCTCCCTGGTGAGGTGTTCCGGGCACGTCCAGGCACCGGGAGGAGGCCCAGGGGAAGACCCAGGACACGCTGGAGGGACTATGTCTCCCGGCTGGCCTGGGAACGCCTTGGGATTCCTCCTGAGGAGCTGGCCCAAGTGGCCGGGGAGAGGGACGTCTGGGCCTCCCTACTGAAGCTGCTGCCCCCGCGACCCGACCCCGGATAAGCGGAAGAAGACGGACGGACGGACACATGCCAAATGTTTTTAACTCCATTCCATGTTTTTTTTTCTTTTGGAATCAGAACTGCAGTGAACCAGAATTCACTGAAGTATCCTGATTATGACCAACCATTTTTGTTATGTATTTTGTTTTGCATGTAAATAGTTCCTTAGCTTAGGTTCTTTTTATCTTCATTTTGCTTAGTAGTTTAGTTATGTTTCACTTGCTTAGTAGAGAGGATTTGTTAATCGAAATATTGTGTTAATTCAGATAAACAGCATTACATAGTGATGTTCTCTGGATGCTCATTTTATTTCTGTTATTAAATTCTTGGACTTGAAAGGAAGTTGTCACTCCTTTATTCAATGTGTGTGCAGGGTTTGCTGTTAAAAGATCGCTGGTGCTCAAATTAATCTCTTTCAACCATTGTCTTGATATGAGATTAAGAGCTGATCATCACCAGACAAAACTTAACAGACAGAGGGTTATTTAATAAACATTAAATAACATTAAACAGTGTATATTTGCACAACAATATACATATACATATATATATATATATATATATATATATATATATATACACATATATATATATATATACACACATATACATATACACATATATATATATACACACATATACATATACACATACATACACATATATATTTATATATATATATATATATATATATATATATATATATATATATATACTGGGTGCGATTTGCTGGGGGGGATGGGGTGGATCTACCCCCCCTCTGTTTGTGACGTCCCCCCCTCTGGTCATTCATGTTTTATCCCTGGGGGGGATACATTCCTAAGTAATATTATGGATTTTTAAAAATTTATATAAAGTAGGGCTGTCCGTTTTAACGCGTTAACTTAGTTAACCACAACGCCGAAATTTTTTTGTCGCCGTTAATTGCGCGTCAAAACACATCGTTCACAATGTTTTTTTCACGCCGTTCTCTCCGGACTGTGTTTCTTTTATCCTCTGCGCTTTCCATAGTTTCAAGAGCTCTTGAGACTGTAGCAAAACAGACCCGCGCTCACTGTTGCACAGACTGTTTATTTCATGCGACTTTGGGCTTGTTTTATTCTGAAGGCGTTTGTAAATTTCATGAGTCACGGGTTGTGGTTTTTTTGGGACGTTTCTGAAAGTGAAATCGCTTATTTGAGCTCTAAAATAAGTGACGAAACAGCGGTTATTAAGAGACCTGCCTTCACTAGACGCTTTGAGTGTATCCAACTGAAATATCCCTCCACCATAGGAGCCGACGGTAGTAAAGGCAGACAGAGCAACTCTGCACGTATTTTCTGCAGTTTACGGTGCAATAACCGGTGATAACTGCTGAAAGTAGATTACTTGGTGCAGATCACCATTTTGAGCAGACATTGGTTCTGAAGATGAGTTTTTAACATGCTGATAACATTGCAGAAACCCAACCCATAAACCGCACTTTAATGCTTATTAATTTGTTTTCTCTGTATTTGACAAATTAAGGCTGAATTACATTGCCAAATGAAGGACCTGGAGTTACTAAACAGTTGCTAAACAGTCTCTTTCAGGGTACTAAGCTCCTGCCCAGTTGCAAGCAAAGTGTAAGACTGGAATGACCTGGAAATTTAAAACCTTTTTCCAGGCTTAAACTATATGAATATGGATATAAACAGCAAGCAAAAATATTGTTGCTGGTGTGAAAGCTCAGAATTAGATGTGTGAGAGAGAGAGTGAAAAAATGAACAATAAAACTTATGACTTTATTGAAATGCAAAATTTTTATTAATTTATATATATATGCCTAATACCATTTCTATCTTTGTTTAAGAGGCAAAAAAATATATCGTCATTGTATTTATTTACAAATTTATTTACACATTGTGTAAACATCAGGGCGTCATGATTAGTCCAGAGTTTAACATTTGGCACTAGGATGTTTTCATTCCAATTCTGAAAAGTGCTTGAAAAATAACAAAATAAAAATATTTTTTGTACAAGCATGTATTTTATTAGTGTCATTTATTGCAAAATTGTATATTAAAATGCCCAAAAAGGCTATTACACTTTCAGAAATAAAAGGATAAAACATGCAATTAATTTGCAATTAATCTCGAGTTAACTATCGACATTATGTAATTAATCGATTTAAACTAAAATTTTGAATCGTTTGACAGCCCTAATATAAATACATGTCTTGTGTCCTTCTTATTTGTTAATTTAATTTTTTGTTGTCTGTTTTTAAAGAGTATTAATATGTTTTCTGCTCAAAGCGGTTAAAGTAAACTAATACCCACTCCCAAAGTATTTTGTTATATTTCGGCCCGAAAAATCAACAGAAAAGGTCAAGAGTAGATGACGGGACAAACAGCCATGGTAATGTTACAGGACTAACTTTGGTGGATGATGAAGATTTGCAGGCAGCGTCACAAGACAAGAAGCAGCAGCAGCTGATTTCTCCACCCTTCCGCCCAGGACAGGTTACATGCTGTCTCCAGCCAGACCGCATGCAGGCCACATAACCTTGTTGTTATGTTCATTTATAAAGATCCCCCCCTCTGTTTTTTTTGCAAATCGCACACCGTGTAACAAAAGTAATTTCCCTCTGGGATTATTAAAGTATGCCTGATTCTGATTCTGATCTGTGGGTAATACTCTCATTTTGATGCTCTGGAGTCCCCAAGACTTAGAAATTGCCCTTTTAAGACCGACCTCTTGTTAAATGTATGTAGATTAGGGAATGATGTGTATTATGTCTTTGTGAGATCCTTTAGCTCACTTTATGCGGTCAGACAGGTTAGTTTGAAATTATTCTATGAAACACGCATCTGGCAGTAGTCAAGACAAGGGGAAAATGAAACAAAAAATGTGGTTTATCATAGTTCGGAGAGATGATATTTTCTCATAGACGGTGAGAAATGGTCAGATGGTTTAAATAGCTTAAAGAGTCTGTAAATAAATTAAACCATTATTTAAGTTTTGGTTTTACTCAGGTTCTCTTTGTTAGCGGTTAGCCATTCATTGTAGCTCCGTTGCTTTCATGGTATACTTTGAACATGGCTGGGAGTCGCAAGAAGGGCACCGCGTTCAGGTTTATGAGAAGAAGTGGAAGGCCTCAGTAGAAAGAAATAAGACCAAAGTGGATTTGGATAATTGTTTTCACACAATCTCCCTGAAGAGCAGGGTAAGACGGTCTTGTGCATGAGCAGTTATTCAAAAAGGGACTTGGCGAAACCTCCGGAAAAATCACAGACCCTACCTTTAAGTGTGAAAATATCAAAACTAGAAGAACTCTGAGAGAGATAGATACATTTTCACAGCACAACATGTTTTATACAGTTGAACCCAGAAGTTTACATACACTATAAAAAGGGACAAGCATTTTCCTCTCACTGTCAGGCATAAAATCTGAATAAAGCTCTACTGTCCGTTAGAATTACCAAAATTATTTATATCTTTTAAAAGCCAGAATCTAGGGAGTGATAATTGTTTAGACCTTGTTTTATTACTTCCTTGAAGGTCAGAAGTTTACATACATTTTTGTTAATATGTGGGACCCTTGCCCTTAAACTGCATGACTTGGGTTAAATATTTTGGATGTCCTTCCACGAGCTTCAGACAAAAGTTGGCAGGAACTTTGGCCCATTCCTCCTGACAAAACCGGTGGAACTGAGTCAAGTTTTCAGGTTGCCTTGCTTGCACATTCCTTTCAGCTCTGCCCATAAATGTTCAATAGGATTGAGATCAGGGCTTTGTGATGGCCGCTCCAAAACATTGACTTTGTAATCCTTAAGCCACTTTGAAGCCAGTTTGGCTGTATGCTTTGGGTCATTGTTCATTTGGCAGACACATTTGTGCCCAAGCTTCAACTTTCTTGTCCATGTCTTGAGATGCTGCTTCAGAATTTCCAAATAATGTTCTTTTCTCATGATGTCATCTATTTCGTGAAGTGCAGCAAAGCAGCCCCACAACATGATCCCGCCACCTCCGTATTTCATAGTTGGGTGTTATGATCCCTAGGTTTTTAGTATTGAGAGGTCCCATCATCCTATTAGGTCCTTATGCTACCTCTGCTCTAGTCTGCCCCTTATGTTTCCCCATGGTCCTTGTCTTCGTCTATCCTGCCTGTAAGTTTGTTGCATTGTTCTTTAATAAATCACCTTCAGTTCATCATGCGACTCCCGAACTCTTTCCTGCACTTTGGTCCACAAACAACAACCAAAGGCCTGAAAGACAGATGGTGTTCTCAGGCTTCTTCCTCCAAATTTATTGATGGTCATTATGGCCAAACAGTTCAAGGTTAGTTTTGTCAGACCACAGGAGATAACTCCAAAACTTCATTTCCTTGTCCGTGTGTGTATCTGCAGACTGTAATCTGGCTTTTTGTGCTGCTTTTGGAGTAATGGCTTCTTCTTGCAGAGTAGCTTTTCAGCCCATGTTGGTACAGTTCTCATTTCTTTGTGGATAATGGCATCCTCTGACTAGCTTCAACCAGCATCTTAACAAGATCATTGGCCTCAGGTTTTTGGTTTGGTGCACATTTTGGACCAAAGCATGTAAGACGTGGTGGGTTTTGTCTGTGAGACAAAACCCACCCTCTGCCTGAGCAGTATGATGGCTGGACGGTTCCATGGTGTTTATACTTGCGTATAATTGAACAGATGAACATGACACCTTCAGGTGTTCAGAAATGGCCCCTTAAAGATGTACCAGACTTTTTCAAGTCTACAATTCTCTTCCTGATACCCTGGCTGATTTCTTTTGACTTTCCCATGATGTTGCACAATGAGTCAGAATGTTTTAGGTGTGCCTTTAAAGGAATTACACCTGTATTTATTTGTGTCTGGTTAAGAATACTGCTTGTTACGCAACGTATTATGAGTTAAAAGATGTAATTTGGTAATAACAATTGACTAATTGATTGTGGGATCGAGCAAGTCAGGTTGTTTTTTGAAGTGTTATGCCAGAAGCTGTTGGAATATGATTATTATTATTAATTTTAATTTGGTATTATAATTTTAATAATAGGTCATTCAAACTCAAACAGTAGCTATAACAAAATATGGCTCAAATGGTGGTGAGCCATATCAATTAGCTGTTATGGACTCATTTATGCTGGAACAAGAGGCCTGATCGGTTTCTGTCCGATGAGATTTATCCAGCAGCGTTGATAATTCAAATTATAACTGCAATTAGAGTTTAAACCCTTACTCCTTATCACCAATCCAATGATAGTGTCTCTGTATTTATGTCGGATGTTAACTCAAAAAAGAGGCAACTCTATATTCTGAAAAAAAAATTTTGCAAAAAAAAAATGCAATTCTAAATTGGAATGAACAAACCTTAATAATTCCACACGTTGTCTTTATTGAACCAAAAGCAATTCCATGTTACAGTAATTATTCTGATTCCACAACCTTGGAAGCTCTACTCACTACTAAACTAAACATGCAAAATATATGTGAAAATAAAGATCAAAAATGGATTAAAATAAGAGGTAGCAAATCTTAGTTCAACTCAGTTGTTTAAACATCACATTCAAGACGTCGGCATTTGACGTTGCGGCATTGAAAGGCAGAGACAGCTCTGAGAAACTGGATGGGCGCCTCAACGTTATCAACAAGCTAGTTACAGCTTGGCTATGCTGCACCTTCCCAAGATGGCGACTATGACGACACGTGACTCTTACGCATCACCTTGCGTGATGCGTAAGGGGAGATCTTAATGACGTAATCAACGCTTACGCTAAGGTGGGGTGGTACCTTGATTAAGAGGTGGCCTGAATGAGAAATTCAAAGAAAATGCGCAAACTAGAAGAAGGGTGCACAAGGAGGTTGAACTGATAAGGAGAAAGCAAAGAGAGAGGAAAAAAGATGGAAAAATCGGCTCTCGGCGGAGCCACTTATAAGAACCACATATCAACACAGCCAAAATCACTTACAAAATGTGTGCGCATACATCAGAAATATTCAGCAGTTAAAACAACTCCGTCTTGGAGTAAACAAGCATTAAAATAAATCCTAATAATACTGCCCTGGCACAATTAAATAATCTCACCTTATGGGTGAAAGAGAAACAAAAAAAGGGGGAAATCTTTCTTTACTCTGACATTGCCCCGGCTAGGGTCCGGGGGCGCTCCGAGTCTGCAGATCTGGTTCAGCTCAGCGAGCCGGTGCGACGGCCAGCGGGGGAACGAGAGGAGAAGTCCCTTCGTCTCTCTCTCTTGGCTTCTAGACGCTTTGTTCAGCCAAAACAAAAGCGTGGTCCATTTTACGATCACCGGGAGATAAACGGCTCTCAGTCTTCGATCAAAGTGGGTTTGAAAGTACTTCTTTTTAAGTCAACCTCCTGCATCGGCAGTGCAGGGACGAAGTTGCTTCGGTAAATCTTGGTCCAGCGAGAAAATTGAGCATGTAGCACGTGGGGAAAATCCCAACGGAATGAAACAGCTGTGTGTCTTCCTAGTCTGGCGGGGCACCAAGTAAGAAGGCAGAATGCAGCGTGCGGCTGCATTATATTCTTATCATCATAGCAACGTTATCTCGTCGCTTCGTCATTAGGGTCGGCGGCCATTTTAGGCCGTGTTGCATGATGGGAGTTGGTGGCCATTTTGACCACATTGCATCTAGGAAATGCAGTCTGTCACGTCCCGAACTGACATTACAGTAGGAATAAGTAGCGAAATAGGGACAACCCGTAACGACTTTTCTCTGCCAACGGCACAACGAGGGCGTGGAGCCATTGCTAAGCAGCAGCTCCTCCAGCATGTGCACACTAGTGTATGTCAACAGAACAACATATCCTGCATGTAAGTGTTGATATCAGAAAATTTCATTTACCCAAGATGGAGCCATTTAGGGCAAAGAACATTAAGGAAATTGTTTCCTCCGGAGGATTGTGCACGAGCTTGAGGTGAGTGCATATCGAGGGTTTCTCATTGGGGAAAAAACTGTTAGGGGCGGGGCTTACAGATCACACTAAACTGTTCTCCTCACTCATGGTTCGAATTTGTGCAGGATAGTGCCTTTAAAACATCCACAGGTGTGTCTCAAATCAACTCAAATGTTGTCAATAAAGCTGTTTTCAGAAGCTTTGAGAAGAAGACAGACATGACATCATCATCATCTGGGCATTCCCAGATTGTTTAAAGGCATAATGGTTTTAGTGTATGTGAACTTCTGAATATGAAGAAAGTAAGACATTGTTTTGTTAAAAATAATCCTTCTCTCGTTGTTCTGCCATTTAGCTAATAGAGATAATTTTGGTAATTCTAACGGCCCTAAGACAGGAAAAGTTTATTCAGATTTCATGTCTGATAATGAGAAAAGAAGCTTATGTTTGTTTTTATGTAAACTTCTGGTTTTAACTGCATGCAGTTATTCCACCGCAAGGACTAAATGTTATGGGAGTGCTTACAGAGAGCGGTCAGCTGCTGCGATTCAGTTTGATGGTGGCTGCGTATGGCCGCTACCAGACTGTTACCGGGCCGGGTCGTCAGAGAAGCCCCACGGCTCCTGGACACTTCAGAGGCCTGAGTACAAACACAGACAGGACGTACTGTTCACTGACACACTGACAGCTGTAGACTCACCTCAGGGGCATCAGGTTCCTTCTCATATGACGGGTAAAAAAAAACTATTCTCATGTTTCAATACAATTTAGTTCTAGCTAAATGAGATTAAGCTGACTCCAGCTCATTGGCATAACTTACAAGCAAAAGTGTAACAGTTTATTCAACATTTTAAACAGACACACTAAAAGGAAAACCTCATAAAGTTTTTTTTCTGTTGGAAGACCTATATTCAAACTAGCTAGGCGTTGATTTGAGGTGCAGTCCAGGAATTTGGAGTTGAGTAAGTATACTTTTGAATTATATTAGAGAAAATACATAATAAATTCCCATCTCTGCTCTCCATTCATGTTTTAATCATTAAAAGTATGTCTATTAACCATTTCATGCTGTAAAAAGAACAGCTGAAATCAATTTAGAAAAGTCCAAACTTGATATGACATGCCCAAGATGAGTGGATGGAAACATCTGACCAGAACTGTACTGATGCTAAACTGTGATGAGTGACAGCAGAACTGGTTGCTGTGAATACCTCTCCTGCACTGTAGCTACGGAGTCTCTGCAGGTGCTGTCTGTGGGCAAGGTGGCCTGGCAGTCGGCCGTTCTGGAGCGGGATCCGGGGGTCGATAAAGGTGGTGGCTCGGCTGTTGTGATCCACAAAGAAAGACTGGAGGACAGAAGGCAGAATGATCTTTGACAGGAAGTTCTTCTTAAATGATCTCAAGTGCTACAAAATAAGCAAAGCTGGGGCAGACTGTTCCCTTTTAAAACAAAATTAGTTCCACTGCTAATGAGGCAATGAGTGACTAGCTTTCTGAGACTGAATCATATCTTGATTGTACTGATTAAGATAATGTATGTCAGGCCAGTACAATCAGTATCACTATCACTTTATGTTGTTCCCTTAGGGAAATTCTTCTTACAGCAAGATGGGACAAGAAAACATAGAAAATACCCCCACACACAGAAACAATCACATAATGAATTTAGCAACACTAAAATCAGTAAGCATCCATGTACAAGTATCAATTAAAACAGGCTAAATGACAAATCAAGCCCGATAACCTTTAAGATATAGGTTAGAATGATGGCCTGGCTAGTAAAGTGTCTCCATCAGTTTGTTCTTGAGTTAGGATGCCTGAATCACCTCTACATAGAAGAAGAAACAGAATGCAGGCCAATCAGCGGATGACATGCATAATATTCTGTATTTCAACAGCATATGCATTGCAAGTCACCATTTAAGTTTTTTGCCAGATGTTGCATCCTCATTAAGATGCTCTAAATTATTGGAAGGACCTCATCTAGGGACTGTATGTTCAAATAACAAGAGTTTACTTCAAACACATGAAAATGAATCCTTGCAAACCTAAAACATCGTAGCTCCTGCAGTTTGATGTTCTAAACCATATAACGTTTCACTTTGACAGTGCACTAACATACTTTGCTAAATACAGTATATGTAGATGCACACTGTTGTGTCAATATGGTGAGTTGTAACCGATCTCTTGTGTGCATATCAAGACAAAACCATTCTAATCAGACTCTGGGACTGCGTGTTCTGTCCTTGTCCAGTTTTTGCCAAGCTAGTACAGCACTGTGCTTGGCTTAAGGTGTCAACATCCTGCCCGGATCTAGTGATGCCCATACCAGTGGCAACCCTGCTGAGGATGTATAAAAACCCCTGAAATAGATCATGAGTCTCACTTTAACTTAAGTACAAATATTCAGCAGGGAAATTACCTGTGCCCATATTCACAAAGAATCCTACGACTAAAAGTAGCTCTTAGTGACGTAATATTTGGAAAAATCTTATAATTTCCCGAATTCTAAATTTTTTCTTAGAATTTGACCTCTGTAAGATAACAGTTATTCACAAAACATCTTAAGCTTTAAGAGAGCTCCTAATATGACAAAATGTTAGGAGTAGTGAAGAGGACTTTTAGCGAGGCTAAGAGAAGATGGTGGAAGCACAGAAAGACTGGCTGATCCACCGGTTAAACAGTGAAGGAAATGAGCACATAAACTGCTTTAACAATCATACAATATTACAATATTTAAATAAGATAAACTTTATCATCCTAATAGGGGGAAATTAATTAGTTTCAGTGGCCTGATGGATTATCTAACATACTGTTATTGAGGATAACTAAGAAAAATGTTGGATAATCATGAATAAATAGTGGAAAAATTTACAAAAAATATATAAAAGATGTGAGAAAGTATTTTCTGTATTGGATAATCATGTCAGTAGCCTAAATGGTCACGTGTTATGCCAACTCCTTGATTTTGATTGCTGTACACAACGCTTCCCTGTCCAGGCTGGTGCGTAAAAGCACCAAGATGCACAGAGAAGAAGGCGTATTTGTCTGCGGCAATACGATTCAAAGTTCGCCTATTTGTGCCGTGATCCGGGGACCGATTTAACTTTTAACAGGTGTACCTATTATGAAAAGAAAAATTACAGATAACTAAAAGTTGATATAACAACAAACAATACAAATTGGAGAACAGTAGGAGAACTCAGCAGAGTGACAAAAATAGACGCTGATGTCATTCAGCAGCCTAAGTCTATAGCAGCATAACTACAGAGATAGCTCAGGGTGATCTAAGCCACTCCAATTATAAGTTAAAAAAAGGATGTTTTAAGCCTAGTCTTCAAAGTAGACAGGGTGCCTGCCTCACGGACCAAACCTTGGAGTTGATTCCACAGGAGAGGAGCCTGATAGCTAAAGGATCTGCCTCCCATTCTACTTTTCGAGACTCTAGGAACCACCAGCAGACCTGCAGTCTGAGAGCGAAGTGCTCTGTTAGGAAAATACGGGGTAATCAGAGCTCTGATATATGATGGAGCTTGATTATTAAGGGCTTTATACGTGAGAAGAAGAATTTTAAATTCTATTATATTAAAATTGGAGAAATATGATCCCTCCTGTTGATTTTCATCAGAACTCTCGCTGCAGCATTTTGGATCAGCTGAAGACTTTGAACTGCATTTTGTGGACTTCCTGAGAGTAAAGAATTACAATAGTCCAGCCTTGAAGTAACAAATGCATGGACTAGTTTTTCAGCATCACCCCTGGACAGAATGTTTCTAATTTTGGCGATATTCCTGAGGTGAAAAAAGGAAACCCTGGAAACCTGTTTAATATGGGATTTAAATGACATGTCTTGGTAAAAAATAACACCACCAGACTGTTGCTTAATCCCACAGGATTAAACAACACTATTAATCCTGTGGGTCTGGTTGGAGCCAATGAAACTGAACAATAAATCTTTCACACTGAACCAGGTTATTGTAAATAGCTTTTTCCCTTAATGACTGAAATCATAATTTCATATCTCTGATTTACATTTACTACAGCCATTTTAGCTGGACATTAAAATTTGTTTGATGATGTGAAACATTAAAGTTGGACAAAGCAGCAAAAATAGGAGAAATGTAAGCAAATAAAGGAGGAAGCCCACCTTTCCCTGGGGGTCAGTCTTGATTTCCCAGCCTCTTGGCAGCTCCAGCTGTGTGTCTGCAAACTTGTTAAGGAAGACCACCAGGTCCCTGTTATGCTGATAGCGCTCAAAGTTCCTGGCATCACGACGCACCTTCAGGATCATGTGCTTCACACAGCTGCTGGTGGTGAACATCCGGTAAGCTGCCTGGGGGGGGGGGGGAACCCAGGTAAACATTTCCGAGTCAGGGCCTGCTTGAGTATACGAGAGTAAAACTACACGTCGTGTGTTATGTGATTAGGAGAATCACTGCTTGTGTTGGTAGCAGGTGTAGACATATAAGAAACCTTTATCCACTTGATCACAGCGAAACCTGTCTACTTGAGGAGAAACACAACCCCCAGAGTAATGCCATGCTATAGCCTTACCTAACAAAAATTCATCCAAAAGCAGAAAATAGTGTTTAAGTCACTGATGAAATAGATTTAACGGGTTAATTCAGCTTTAGCAATTCCCCAGAAGCTGTAGCATTTTATTTTGCTTGATTTTCCCCAAACATGTGGTGAATTCAGGCCAAACATCTCAGTTTGTCTCTTAATCAGTTTAGCAAATTAAAGATGGAGGACATTCCTCTTTCCCTAAACCGTATCTGTGTGCTCTCATAGGAAACACTCACATAGTTGCTGTGCAACACAGTAAAGAACTCAGGGTGTGTGATGAACTTGACAGCGGGCGACTGAAGCAGAAATGTGATCTTCTGATGATTGACAGGGGAGGAGGGGCCTGCAGGTAAGAGAAGAAAGGGACAGATATTCTTGTTGGGCTCCACCCAGATCTAGGAAGTACTGATCACTAGTGATGGTTGCACTGGATTCGGTACATGTTTCAGATCTGTATCATGCAAACAAATCATCCGGGCCTCAAAAGGTCCTAGGTATTAAAACCTATCCATTTTAACACAACACAACATGAGCCTGTTCTGAATGAAGCACTAAATGTTGTTCTTAGAGCTTGAGACTCTTCCTTTTGATTGCAGCTTCCTATGAAGCCAAGTGAACTTCATTTCCAGCAGCACTGACCCCAAAATGCTTGGCTGCATCAAGTCACTCACTGTAAATTAGGTTGGATTATTCTAAAGGCTTGCATCAATCAAAGATACAGGTGAAGCAGATGTGTGCAGGAGGTACCTGTCTGAGCAGGCTCAGATTCACCGTCTGAACTCCGACTCCCACCATCCTCCTCTGTGGCCATGGTCCTCTGGATGTTTTGGTACCTACACAAAGAATCGCAGCTTCGGGTCAGATGCAGAAAGTGCACCACGGCCACATTCGACACCTCTGACACCATGTCAGAGCCTTAGAGTTCTGAAATTAAGAGAACTCCGGCTTGATGTGGATATTCTGAATGATATTTAGTTTGTTTTCTCCTCACAGGTGACAACGCTTCTTTGCAGATGGCTTGAGAAGAAAAAAGGATGTTTGAGTTCAGCTTCTAGCAGGTGTCAGCCTCCTTCCACTGTCCACGATGTGATGGCTTCACAGTGCTGCACGTTTATTACCACCTTTCACTAAGAAATTTACTAAGAACAGGAGAATTACTACGATGAGCTACAATCACTCTGACTCAGCAGAGCTACAGTATTTGATGCAACTTTTCACTTTCTTTTGAGTTTTGTGCAAAACCTCTGAGCAACCCTCGTCCTGTCTGGGTTGCTATGAGGAGCGATCATGAAAAATGAAAAAAGTTGAATAAAATCAACACTCAATTACTCAAGTGTTGGCCCAGCAACAAAATGACCTGCTAGAGCATCGTTTCAGTAATCTCCTGGAGAGGAAAGTGGTCAAAACAGCTGATATCATTGTTTTGGCTGATTTACAGAAGCTGAAGGGCTGCCAAAATGGGGAGTGGTGCTTCCAATCTTTCTGATTTTGTCAACCATGATTACTGCCCAGTAAGCATATGCTGCCATGCAGGTTTTGCCTTAAAACACAAGTAAGGAAACGGCTGCTGCTGCTGCTCCTGCACCCAAATCAACCATGAAACCCTCAAGAGCATCAAGGACTGAGGTCCAACTGCTAAGAAAAAGACCGTCTCTTTAATGATAATGGAGGACTCAGGTGAGGGGTGGGTGCGCCACCAGTGCAGAGCTCGCTCATTAATGGCAGCTAGTAGGTACTTCTGTAAGACGTTTTTGTTTGGGTGAGGAAACATTTTCACCGCACTCATTCAGAACTTTTCTGTAAAGATGAAAGTATTGGAAGGAAATAAAATCCAATCAGATCCAATTTTAACTGCGTTGACTAGTGGGACAAGTAAGAAAGATTAGCCCCAGACTTGCTGTCCACCACTGTTCAGTAAAGAGGCCATTGATTACTGCAGATTAGTACGCCATGTCTTAATCCCCATAGAAGGTAACTGAGACAGACCTGAAATGTGAAGGGCAATTTCGCCCTGTATACATGTATTTCCTTACTGACCTCCGGTTGAGCTGCTCCATCTGCTGGGTAGACCCAGAGCGAGGGATGCCATGGTTGCACTTGCCACTATGGCTTGGTCTCTGCCACGTTGTGGTCCTGTTGACATGATCCACGTAGAACACTCTGCCATGGCTGTCGACACGGGCTTCCCAGTCTGACGCAACATAGGAGACAGGAGAAAGCAGACAAGGTTTATAGCCGCATTAAAGTCCAGCTGTTTGACAGCCAATCACATTGCACTGAGTTGGACTGGGACGTTCCCATACCTAAAGGCCGTTACCATGAAGAAAACCAACCAGAATTGTCACTCAGCAGTACCCCAAAAAGGACTCTGCATTGTAGCTTTTAGAACTTGATCTTAACCTGCTGTCAAGTAAAGCAGATTAAGATTATGGTTCCATTTATTCCATGGTGTGAGGGACAACGTGTTAGACAAGTCCTACAGCCAGCCGCCAGCAGCTACAACTTCAGCTTCCAGTTTCCAGAGTTCAGGTTTGTGTTATTTTTGTTATCATCTCTTATGTTTATATAACTAAACAATTCACTGCAATTTATGGCCTTCATAAATCAGCAAATGGCCTATAATCCCTGTACAAATCCAGTTGATCCTTACAGGCCTTGGAGGTTTGCTGGAGAACATTAGTGAATGAACAGCAGGACCACAGCAGATGGGAAGATGAATGACGCTCCTCACAGGAAACTCCTGGAGGAAATCTGTGGCGGAGGTTTCCCCTCCAGCAGGACAGCATCACTAAACGTACCAGTCACTGGTACAACTGATTGGTTTGTTTCTACTCATGTCATTTCCCTTTGAGATCAATCAAATATTTCTGAACTGAAGCACATTCCTGTGCTCAAACGGCCCAGTCAAAGCCCAGAATCTAATTGTGACTCCGTGGCAAGACTTGAAAGGTTGTGTTCACAGAAGCTCTCCACATATTCGGGCTGAGGCTGAGCTGTTTCAGACAGAGGTATGGGCAGTCATGTCAGTGTATGGATGTGTAAAGATGGAGGAGACATACTGCAAAGGTAATCGCAGTGAAAGGTGCTTCTGTAAGCATTTTATTTTGGGGAGCTGAATGCAGGTACACACCACACCTTTTCGGGTTTTATTTGTCTCCCCTTGAAACGAAACATCTTTCTGAATTCAGCCAATGGGAGTCATCCTGTTGATTTAGAAGAAAGCTGTGTTGCTGTTATGCCAGAAGCTGGTTGAATATGCTTATTATTATTATTAATTATAATTTGGTATTATAATTTAAATAATAAATCATTCAACTCAAAATTCCGCTATAACACAATATAGTTCAAATGGTGGTGATGTTAGCTATAAGCTTGTAAGAATTTATACCACTAATGCATTAGTTAATTTGCTGTTATGAACTCATTTATGCTGGAATAAATGATCTGGTCGGACTTTTAACTGACGAGGTTTATCCGGCAGCTGTGAGAACCCCAATGTAACTGCAGTTAGAGTTTAAATCCTTATTCCTTATCACCATCCAATGATATGTCTCTGTATTAATATCAGATGTTAACTCCAAAGGAGGTTAGCTCTGAATTCTGAATAGCCACGCAACTGTGAATTAGATTGAACACAAAACAATGTCTATTCCGCAGTCGTTGGTTTTATTGAATCAAAAGCAATTCCCTGTTACAGTAATTCTCTGATTCAACAACTTTGGAATTCTTACTCACTACTAAAACTAAAACATGCAAAATATATATGTAGAAATAAAAGAACAAAACAAAAATAAACAATGGATTAAAATGAGCGGTTACCAGATCTTAACTTAACTCACAGTTGTTTAACACCGCCCTCAAAACACCGGCATTTGACGTATCAGCATTGACAGACAGAACAGCTTCGGGAATCTCACTGGACGCTTTGATGTCTTACAAAAGCTAGTTCAGCTAAGCTCCCTACAGTTCAGATACACGTCACCCTCCCAAGATGGCTGCTACGATGACGTATGAGGGGAGGTCCTAATGACGTAACCACGCTTACGCTGATGGGATAATGCCTCGATTCGAGAGGGCGCGGCTAACTGGGAGTTTAAACAAAGCCCGCGAATTGAGCTCGGACAAAGAGATTAAACTGATAAGAAGAAGCGAAAATAGAGAGGGGGGAAAGCAGGTAAGAAGATGAAAAGAACTGAAGCAGTGACAGTGACCCACGGTGGGGTTATTGATGAATCACAAATCAACACAGCAAAATCAATTGTAAAATGCATGCACATACAAAGAAAAACATTCAGCAAAATAATTCCAACTTCGTCGTGGAATAAAAGCATTAATCTACACCTGCAAAGTTCTAACGTCTGCCCAGGCACTTCTAAATATCCTATGGATGAAAAAGAAATAAAAGGGGAGAACCCCGTTACTTTGAGGTGGTTCCGAATGAAAGTCCCGGCTTCGGGTTCGTGAGAGCTCGGAATAACACGGCGTCCTGAACGCACCGGAGCGGGCAGCAGCAGGAACAGGCGAGAAGGCTCTTTCGTCTCTTCCTCCGGGCTCACGACCGCTTGGCTCGGCCCAGCACAAGCGTAGTCCTCTTTCGATCACTGGGAGATAAGGCGGCTTCCAGTATTTGATCAGATGGAATTAAAAGTACCTTTTTAAGTCGACCTCCTGTCTGTACAGGGAATAGTTTTGCTCCGAACAAATCTCGGTCCAGCGAGAAACTCGAGCATGTGGCGTGGGATTGCCCCAACGGAGTGAAACAGCTGTGTGTCTTCTCGGGTTGGCAGGGCGCCAGGGAAGAAGGCAGATTGTCCTGCGTGGCCGAGTTTTATCAACTTTTGCCTAGCAACGTTATCTCTCCGCTCCGTTGTTAGGGCGGCAGCCATTTTGGGCCGCGTTGCATGATGGGAGTTGGTGGCCATTTTGACCACATTGCATCATGGGAAATGCAGTCCGTCATGTCCCGAATTAATGCAGTCTCATCACGTTTGAACTGGCATTACACTGTACTTCAGAATCAGAATCAGAATCAGAAATATAATACTTAGGAAATGGTGAAGCCTCTGGAGAACCAGGGATGCCCAGTCTAATCTGGAGATTATTGAGGCTGATGCTGCTTTAAGAGTCTACATTGCTAAGTGTTCAGTGACACATGTCACAATAAACCTCTATGTTGTGCAATTCATGATACTCTTTTTCATTAATAATTGTAGTTTGGCTCTTCTGCCACAAGACTGTCTTGTTCTGAATCACTAATGACCAGTAAGCTTTTCAGCTAGCTTGGAGGCCAGTGAGCAGCACCAAGCCGCACCAAGCTGCACTTTTACATTTATAGGAGAATGTACCGCGGGAAAATAAAGAGAATGGTAGAAAAAGCACATGTGATGGAGGGATGCAGACACATGGACAGCAGGCACAGTTCCAGCACAGCAGGAAGTAGGGATGAGACTCCAGAGTAAGAGTGGGAGCTCTGGGTTCTTACTTGGAGGCAAGGCTTGGTCAGTGGCAGCAGGAAAATGGTTTGGGTCATGGCTGGGTCGCAGTACTGGAAGATGGCCAACAGGAGGGGAGAGGTCTGAGCCTACAGGACATCAGAGAGACAGGAGGGGATAAATAACCAACCGGATGGGGATTTCTAGTCATTAAAAGAGAAGAGATTTCATCTTATTGTAATTGCTTGATAGAAATGTTTTTTTCAACGTCTTTGATGTCCATTTCTTACCTTGACTGAAAGAAGTAAATTGTTGGACTGCACATCCAATTGTGGGCTCAACATACATTGGCAATGTGAAATGATCTACTGTAACAAACTGTTTGCTAGATTACTGAGGTATGTTTGCTACATAAAGAGGCACTGCTTGGAAACATTTTAGAGAACATGAAGATTTGAATTCAAAGCAGTGCCTGGCTTCATTAGCGCTGGAGGTGACAACAAAATAACCAGCGAACCATCAGTTCCTTAGCCCTACAGCTCCTCCATTAGGTTCTGACTGAAGATCTGATCTGGAGGAAGGGAAATGAGTATACATGACAGGTTATGTGGGAAAATGGGAAGATCAGATGAGACAAGGCTGATAGAAAGTCCCCCCCAAGACTAGATGTCCTAAAGATGAGAAGATGCATGACAAGAAGCGGAAACACCATTGTTTTCCCAAAGAGCAAACAACGCTTTTAAGCCAAAAAGCTTAGATGTATAGTGAGGGTAACACACGCTACATGCTGTAGGTAGCAATGTAATCAGCAGTCTACGAACGACCAAGCCCACATCACAATGCTGCCACCACTCTGTTCCAACCAGTGTAGCTTTATGACCTAATATTTGCTCATCTGACCATGGAGCCTCTCCTCAGAAGGTATTTGGCTTGTCCATGTGGGATGCAGAAAATGTTGGCCGAGCTTTATAGTGTCAGTTCTCAGGTAGCTGTTTCTTTCCTGGCTGGTACTCTACATGTAATCTTCTGACCTCAGTTATACTAATCATGATCCTGATAAGACATTGATACAATAACAAACCAATATCCACTACAATCCTTGTAAAGTCAGTTGAGTTGTTGCTGTACAGGTGAGGGCAGGGAACTGTTGAGGAAAATAAATATCTTAGTTGTATTCATATGGAAGAACTCAGGAATGTAAGGTTGTTGACTGTCTCTCCTCTTTGAGGGTAAGATAACATGCAGGGGTTTTATGGCAGGGGGGTAGGTCATTTGGCTTGACACTTGGCAGAGTAGAACAGCCTCTTTGTTCGAACAGATAGACCCAAATTTGACACCACCGCCTCCTGAAGCGATGGGAGGGTCTCACCCTTTTAAATATGTGTTCAGAGTTGTGAAAGTCAGACAGAAATCTTTTACATCGCCAGGATGTCAGCTTGTAATGAATACAACAAAATGGTAATGCAAACTTTTGTCTCCATTGGGAATTCCTAATGAATTAAATATGCATATTACAATGCTTACCTCTGATCAATGCTTTTCTCATCAACTGTCAAATCTTAAACCGGGGTAAAAATGGGCCTTCAGAGCTAAACAGGATTAGGCCTGTACTTCTAAATTAACAGAACCTACTCTGGTTTCTGTGCACATACTGTATAATCAGGAGGATTTGTTACACCTATTTTCAAAGACAAGAAGTAAAAATAGAAAACATGAAGGTGCAAATCCAGCAGGGACTGAGTATCTTTTACACCGAGGCACATTTAAATATATTTAAAAGTTAATTAATTTTAGTATTTTGCAATATTTCACTAGTCTAATCTAAAATTAGCTCTAAAGAAACTCCAAGAGTAGAAAATAAAAAAGTAGATACCAGAGTAAATAAATATTGCGCAGTGGAACATTTTCAACAGTGGAAAAGATTCCACCCAATTTACAGAACACACAACAATACAATATGCAATGTGCAATATAGTGCAGCAGCATGTGGGGACAGTGTAAACGATTAATGATCGGATCAGAACCTGTGCAACCATGATGTAAACAATTATTGAGTCAGCTGAGAGCAGCAGAGATGACAAAGTCTGACAGCAGCTGGGAGGGACGACCTGTGGAAGCACTCCTTAGAGCATCTGGGATGCAGCAGTCTGTTACTAAAAGAGCTCTCCAGCTCTGCTACAACACCATGCATGGGATGGGAGACATTATCCTGCTGTAATGCTATTTTTCTTATAGTCCTTCTGTCTCCCACCACCTGCACTGCATCCAGGGGGCATCCCAGGACAGAGTTGGCTCTCCTAATGAGTTTATCCAGCCACCTTCGCTCAGCTGCTGCTCCAACAGACCAGAGAAGATTGGGAAATGCCACCACAGAGTTAAACAAGGTCTTCAGGAGTGCCCCTGCTCTCAAAAACACCTCAGTCTCCTCAGCAGGTAAAGTCTGCTTTGACCCTTCCTGTAAAGAGCATCAGTATTATGAGTCCTGTCTAGTTTATGGTTCAGGTGAACATCCAGGTACTTAGAAGAGTCCACTATCTCCACATCAGTTCCCTGGATGTTCATCTGGGTCAGAGAGGTGGGTCTGCATCTGCGAAAGTCCACCACCAGCTCCTTTGTTTTCACTGCATTTAACATGAGGTGGTTCTGCTGGTACCAGTTTACAAAGCTCGTAAACCTCTGTGATGAGACCGACTATGGCAGAGTCATCTGAGTTGATGGAGAAGGTGAACAAAAGCGGTGCCAGCACAGTTCCCTATGGTGCTCATGTACTGCAGGTCAGCCTGTCAGAAACACCGCTCAGTGTCCTCACATACTGTGGTCGACCAGTGAGGTAATCTGGTTTCACAATCTGACGAAAAACTGATTGGCTACGATGACTCAAAGAAGATCTGGAAGAACCAAGTCGAGGCTTTCAAACTGGAAAACAAGTGCCAACTATCCAGCATGGTGGTGCTAGCATCATTCTGAGGATCTGTTTTTCTAGCTTGGGCAGCCAGACTAACTTTTACCTCTCTTCGATACGACTGAAGTGAGTCTGAAACTGCTCTCATAGAGAGCTTTTTTAACAGGCGCAAAGTAAACCAATCAGTAAAACTGTGGTTGTGACGTGAAAAGGGCACAATCAGACTTCCACTGTCAGCATTTCACAATATAATTCAACATGGCGAGCCGCGATGGAGCGGAGACTACGGCGAATGATTCTTTTTAAAACAGAAGAGCACTAGCAAACGAACGCTATGTACTGGCGGCCATCTTGTTTGTTTTTGCTGAGGGATTCTCGGGCGCTGTACGTCACTCAACATATAAAGCCCGCCCATGCCTGTGATTGGTCGGTATCAGGAAAGAGGGCTCTATGGGAGCAGTTCCAGACTAAGTCTGGCACAAAAACTGAGTCTGGCTGGGTAGGCCATTGTTTTTCTACCTGGTCCTGGCAATAGTCTTCAAGGAAGACTCCCTCCAAATTATTCAACTACACCTCAAATCAGCAGCCCGGTGGTTCTAACCTGGACAGTCACCAGATATGGACCATCTGTTTGAGCCTGCCTGTTCGATTAAGACCTTTGTTGGAAAAAATCCTCAATATGTCTACATTTGTGCATCCAATTCTTGTTTTTGAAAATGGAGTTGTACATGATATACAACATTGTCAGACATACACAACAAATACGTAGTAGTCTACTCCCACAAAAAGCAGTAGTTGAAACATCTTTGCACCTCTAAAATGAAAAGGAAACTGTACTTTGAGCACTGAATAGAAAGAAAGCCAAAAGGAACACCATGTTTAATCTCACCGATACAGTTTTTGTCACTGGGCCCAGCCGTCGCTGGCTCTCCCTGCTCCCCTCTTCTAGCCTCCTTCCATCTGCTCGTCCTCCTCTCGCCCCCTGCCCCGCCCACATCCTGGCCCTCATGCTGGACGGGGTCCGGGACAGATTCAAAGGCGCTCTCCTCATCTTCCTCTTCATCCTGGGACGAGAAGACGGTGCTGCCCGAGAGCCGGTTGCTGTCAACTGAGGACAGGCGGTTGTGGCTACAGACGCGGCCCCTCCCCTCGTAGCCTGAGTTGCTGTAGCAGGACGTGCTGTAACAGGACGTGCTGTAGCAGGAGGTGCTGTAGCAGGACGTGTCACAGAACTCACACTCGTTTTCACCTGGAGGTTTGTGGGTGCTGCCACAAACCCTGCGCCCTCCTCCAACACTGGAATCCCCCTCCTCACTATCTGGGCAGGATGGAGAGATCCTTCTCACTACTGGTCTTCCCCCCCGTCCTCCTTCACCTTCCAGGAGCTGGTTCAGCTCCGACAGGCGCTCAATGGAAAGGCTGCGGGGCAGAGAGCGCCGGCAGCACGGGCCTGGGCACTCTGGGACCTGCAGGAACACAGACACCGGCTGCAGTGATGGAACTGTGTAAGAGATACACAACACCTTGCTACGAGATCATCATCCTTGAACAATTCCACATGTTCTCACCTTAATTAGAACTGCATGTGTCAACACATTATACCAGGAGTAAATGTGAAAGTCCAAAACAAACAAGTGATCATTGTGAACTAGAGGTTAAAATGTAAGTTTTTAAAGCAATTTTTACAAACACAACTATGCAGTTATCGCAGAAAGTCTTCTGATGGAAATCTCCACCAGGATTGTTTATCCACAGACTGATATTCTAGCCTGATCTTTGTAAAATAGCTGAACTCCAGTCAAACTGGACGGAGAATCTCTGAACAGCAACTTTCAAGTTTTGCCAAAAATCCTCAGCAGGATTAAGGCCTGGAGGTTGACTAGGCCATTTTAAGACACATGCAGGCTTAGATCTAAACTGTTCTGTAGTAGCTCTGACTGGATGCTTAGGCCCAGCCTCTAACAGGTTACCTCCCACAGCGTGATGCTGCCACCAACATGCTCTACCATGGGGCTGCCGTGTCTGGGATAGTTTTCTCCACACAGAGCTTTGCGTGTTGACCAAAACGATCAGTGAACCCAGCTTTAAACTGCTCCACGCCTTAACCCTGACTTCTCTCCTGTGTTCCATGTTTAGAAATCTTCTCTAAAAAAATATCTAGAGCCTTTGTATAACAGATGACATTATGCTTACAATCACACCTAGTGGGACTCCAGTTACTAAGTAGTGATTTTTAAAGCTAATAAGATCTATAAGATTTTAATAAATGGGCTGAATATTAAGCATGCCACAGTTTTTAGATGTGTACATAAACTTCTATCCCTTTCCTTCAGCTTTGTACTTATTTTGTGTTGATCTGTCACACAAAATTCAGGAAGGTTTGTGGTTGTAACCTAATAAAAATTTGAAAAATTCAAGGAGTAAGAGAAATTTTCCAATTTACAATGTTTGTAAACATATATTGTCTCACGTCCAATTGTATGAATCAGTTGAGAAAATGTGCTGCCTGGAGGGTACTGCTCCTCACTACACTATCACACAGCCTTGCCCCTGTGTTAATTTGTTGAGATATGTAAGCATAATTTAATCCATTCAATGTGTGGGGTCTCACCTGAGATGGAGATTGTGTTGTATCCTCCTCTTCTTCCTCTTCCTCCTGCCCCTCCTCCTCTTTGGAGCTTTTCAGGGTTGGGGACGTAGCGTTGGAGTCCACAGTGGTGTTTATCAGCTCCCCCTCCTCCTCCTGGCTGGGGGGTCTGGCTGAGGGGAGGCTGTGCAGGAGGTGGTGAATGCGGATGTAGTGGGACCGCGGCGTCTCCGGCTCCCCGCAGGCCGAGGCGATCACCGTCTCCAGCTCCGACACCGGCAGGGAGCAGGGCCGGGTCTTACGTCGTGAGGGACCTTGGGAGTAGCAGTTAGAAACGAGAGGCGGGCAGGAGCAGGGTTTGCAGCTTGTTTCTCCTTCCTCTGTGGCCTCCTGCTGGGCTCCTGGGGTGGAGTCTTCCTGTAGTGGGGCCCCTTCCTCAGAGGGAGCCTGTACAGCAGCAACAGCAGCAGCAGCAGCCCCTCCATTTGCCTCTGCTGCTGTAGGGGGCTCAGAGTCTGACTCACGGTGGGTTGCCCCCTCTCCCTGCTTGCTCTCCTCCTCAGGCAGTGGAACAGGTTCCCTTCCCTGCTCTTCCTCTTCTTCTTTATCCCCCTGCTGTCCAGGCGAGGCCCCTTCCTCCAGCTCCCCCTCAGGCAGTGAAGTCGCAGCTTCATCCCTCACTGTGCTCTCCTCCTCCGCTCCTTCTTGCTCTGACTGTGCAGCCGTGCTGACTTCCTGCTGCTCACCAGGAAGCCCTTCCTCATTCGTCTGGGCTGCCGGTGTGGAGGTGTCGGTGTCAGGAGGAGCATCCAGGGGGAGATCTGGCATGTCGGGACCCACACTTAGTGTATCGTCCTCTGCTGCCCCAGCTGCATGGTTCCCTTCTGCAGGAGTTCCCGCCTCATTGCAAGCTGGCTCCATGACAAGAGAAACCTCCTCATCATCTGAGGACAGGAGGAAAACCTTCATCAGATGTTTCGTTAGAAGCAGAGGTTTTAGAGCAAACAAGAGACAAACACAGCACATGGTTTCACATTTTTTGAAGCGGTTGGTTATAAGCTTCCTCTCACCTGCAGTGGTGGTCAAAAGTTTGCACGCCCTTATCATAAGCATGGAGGCCGTACTGTTTGGTGGTCTTTAGAGACAAATTTGCTCTCTGGCATCATTTTTAACACCAAAATGGCAGCTAAAGTTGGAGTTTATTGGTGGGTTTCTCTAAGGAGCTGAAGGTTAAAGATAAAAAAAAAAAAAGATAAAAATAAAATAAAATAAAAAAAAAGATAAATAAAGATTTAAAACACATCTCTCTCTGTTGTCAGGATTAAAAGACTCACCTTGAGGCATCCAAACATACTTCATTTCATTTTGTCAATGGGCTCAAGGCATTCTCCTCCATCCAAACCTTTCTCCAGAACACATTTGGTGTGTCTGAGATCCTCTCAGTCTATGATATTGTAAAAATCTACTCACTGTGGATGGTGACACAGGCCTTCCAGTAGTGTCTAGCTCATGGGTTTGAGTGTGATGGTTATAGGCCTTGCATTACAATGCTATTCTTTTTGACAGTTGGGGTCAAATGGTTGAAAGTTTTTTCACAGTCAGGGGTTTGAACAGGAGAATTGTACCAAATGCACATTATCTGGTTTTAGGTTCAGTGAAGCCTCAACACTGTTAGAAATATGTGAAGTCATGGTTAGAGGCCGGGAAGAGGGATGTCTGGGCCTCCCTACTGAAGCTGCTACCCCCGCGACCCGACCCCGAATAAGCGGAAGAAGACGGACGGACGGACGGGTTAGAGGCAGAGGGTTAGGGCTAAGAAGGCTACTCTCTAAGAGATATTTAACTAGATACAAGTCGGAGTGGATGTATACCTTGAGTCTGTGTTGAACAGAGAAGTTTGTAAAGTTCAGTGAATCTGTATGATCATTCCAACCTGGAAAAAGAACAGTTGAAATCCCCGAAGGCCAACAACTGACATGACATTTGTGCCAGTAGTACTTAAAGGGTGAACAGGTTTCAGTTTTGCTGTTTATTCACAGTTATGGATATGGAAATCCTCATCATTGCACCTGGATGTTGCAGTGGCTGGCCTTAAAAAGAAAAGGATCAAAGCTACAGATAAAGCACTTGTGCAACAACCTACAACCAATAGCTTCACAAAGTTCCTCTAGGAAGCAACAACAGCTTCACCACACTTTCCCAAGTTTCACACTAGCTCCTTCTCTCTAAAACCAAGCCAGATAACCATTACATTGACAAAGGTTAAAATATTCTATGCATGTTTATTTTTTCTTTTTTGAAAAATGTAACTTTACTAATAGTAGGTTTATCTATCCAGGACATAATGTAAGAAAAGGATATAATGATGGACTCTGCTATGAGATGATTCATGGTAGAGTTTGCTCTCAATGTGTAATAAAGAAATCATCCCCCTGAGTGGTGATGGTGGGGTTGGACAGGTCACCAGTCTATCACAGGGGAGGTTAAATAACCATTTTTAAAGCAGCATTGTGTAACTTTTAGCCACTAGGGGTAGGGATGGGAATCGAAAACCGGTTCCTGTTCAGAACTGGTTCCGTGTTTTCCAATTCCATGAAACCGTTAGGCAGCACGCTTAACGATTCTCTTTTCGATTCCGTCGTGCTCCGGCTCTGAGCAGCAAGTTACGCAAGTTACGTCCTGTTTTTACGTAAGTTACGCAGGTTACGTAAGTTACGTCACGTTTATTACGCAAGTTACGCACACGACATCCAGTAAGCAAGTACGGCGTGACCAGGCTTAAAGCAAAACAAAACAAATGCCGCGGTCGAAAGTTTGGCTTCATTGTAAGGAAGAGAAAGATGGCAATGAGGCGCTTTGCAATCATTGCAAAGTAACATTTACATCCGCGGGAGGAAATAGATCCAACAGGCAGAAATTCCTGCGCGTACAACATGGCATACATTTTAATGAATACCGTGTTTTTGATTCTTACCGGACAGAAGCTAAAGTTACGACCAGCATGGAAGACAACTCTGGTGGTAAGTTTCATGGTTTAGTTTTGATTCGGCTTTGGTTTACTATTATTCTCAGTTTTTCCACCTTGTTTGGGTTTTAGTTATGTTTTGACCTTATTCATTGTTAATTTTTAGTTTCCTCCTTCCCTTCCACTCAGCCTTCACTTCACTCTCCTTGCAGTCAGTCACACCTGTTAGATGCATTTCACCTGTTTGTCTTCCTATTTAAACCTCCCTCTGCCTCACACTAGTGCTGGTCCGTCTTCTATTATCGTCCACTCCATGTCAGTCCTTGACCTCATCTTGGAAGATCAATTTCTGTTGTTTCGTTAAGGTTAGTCCTGCTTCGTTTAAAGACTTTGTACCTCTGCTGTTCCTGGGAAATCTGCTCTGTGTTCTGGTGTCTCCAGAGTTCAGCTAACCTGTTTAACTGCTCTGAGAAAGCTCAGCTCTGTGCCATGCCATCCAGCCTCGTTGGACTCTCTCTCCAGGCTGTCAGCTCCTGCCCTCACCTGCACCCCTGAGCCTCCGTATTTCTGTATCTCCGGTTACATCTCCCATCTATCATCTACCCATCAATTAACCTCTCAAACTTTGTCCTGCGTGAGTGTTCTGAGTTCATCGTAAAACAAAATCCTGACAGTAAGTAGCTAGTTTTACATCACTAGCTGGTTCCTAGTAAATCATATGCCATTTCTGGAAATAAACCAATTTCCTTCCTCACTTTGGGGTTATTAAGGGAGTGTGCCTTTCTCGTTAATCCAGCCATTCAATGGTAGCATGTTTAATTAGAACTACTGGTAGCTGGAATTCCTACATGAATCTAGGCATTGCAATGGATGTAACAAAACATGCTACGAAGTTGCTCCGCAGTTCAGGGAGCGAGAGAACAGTGACGCTCGTTTATTTAAATCAGGGGGAGATGAGTTTATTTCCCGAAATTGTCCAGTAATGCTTTTTCATTAAACGGATGCCTTCTCCGTTAGATTTAGAAGACTGAGAATATCTAAAGAGAGCTTAATAAGCAACTGTCACAACAAACTTACATTTTCTTGTATTCTAAACAACTCATCTACTATATTTAAGTTTGTTCTCATATTCCTTTTTTTATTTAAACAAAGATAAATGTTACTCCAGTTGCACATTTGCTGTGGACATCTTGACCTTGTTAGTTTGCAAGATTGTGTAATAGTTAAGTAAACAAAGTTGATGTTTATCATCAAACTGTTTGTTCTCCTTTTTTCCCCAAATTGGAATCGAAAAGAGAATCGAAAAGGAATCGAATCATTTCACAGAATCGAAAAGGGAATCGGAATCGTGAAAATCTTTTCAATTCCCAACCCTAACTAGGGGAGCTAGACCTGTAACTTCCAGGTTTAGCGCCCCTGTAGGCCACTGGCAACACTGCACTGTGGTCTCCCTCAAGTGTTTTGGAATCTAAAAGCAGACCAGATTGGAGTATCAGATTGAGAAGTCATGGAGTTCTTTTTCAGCGGTATGCCCGCCTCTAGTTTTAAGTCAAGTCCAGTTCTGTGTCAAGTTTGCAAGATCGAGTATTTTTGTCTCTCATCACAGGAAGACTACTCTGCCTCATGTTGGCCGACAGATTCAAGAATCCTCCACTGCTGACCATCTCTAATAAACCCACAAAATGCTGGCAGTCATTCAACTACAAGTTACTGTTGTAGTTCAGCCTGCTACCCTCCCTGAGTTTGCACTTAGCTTCAGAATCTCACCATTTATAAAAATAAGACACTGTGGTTGATGCATTTTGCTCAGATGTTTTGGTTGAAATTGGGCAGAGCAATCACTGATGCCTTACAGCTCAACAGTCACTTGTTACTATGAAAAAAAAAACATATGACATTTTTTGGATCTTCAGTATACTACCTTCATTTAACATGTGCACATCAGGATGAAAACAGTTTATCCTGTAACTATTGGAATGAAGCAACAATTTGTTTATCAGCTAAGCATTTTACAGTTCCAGCAGAACAGGGAGATAACAGAAGGATGCATTAAAATATGAATTAAACTGTTTATCATAAATGGGGATGGAAGATGGTGGCGTTAACACGCTGCTGCTGGATGGGATGATGCGGGGTGTACCTGGGTGAATCGAAGACGTCAGCTCGAAGCGGAACAGCAGCTGACCGCAGACGTGATCTGTCGGCAACCTACGACCCAGGGAGTAACTCACCACGCGATCTCTGGACACAGACAAACAGAAGAGTGTTGGAGAAGCACAAAGATGGGAGACTATAGAATAAACCGGCATCAGTCCCGGCAGTGATATTTGGGCGGAAAAGCAACAGAGGGAAGCTTCTTCACTGTGAGTGTGTTACCCGATGGCATGCTTTTCCAGTAGCCTCTGGACAGGGACAGATAACTTCCCCAGGAAGCGCTTGATGATTGGCCGACTCTTGGCAAACTTGTCCTTCACTTCAATCTCCAGGACATCCGTGGGCAGAGATACAAAGTTAAACCGCTGCAGGAGCAGGTTTAGACAGAGGACAAGAGAGTGTCAATGGCCAGCCTACAACATGGTCCTTCAGATCGGTTTCAGATATGACCAGCATTGTGGCATCGGGGGTAAAGGGGCTGAATAGAAAAGAATGTAGGCCGTGGGCCAGAATCTGTAGGATGACTTTTCGTATGAACTGTTAGGGGGCAACTTTCTTCCACGGGGATAAGTTGCTACAGATAGCAGTGATCTCAAAACACCAATGTTCCCACGTTTTCGCTTGCAGATTAATAAGTTAAAGCCGATAAAAATTCTAAACTGTGGTGCTCCGGTCCAAGAGGTCACGTGATTCGATTTTTGCTGCTCAGCCAATCAGATCGCTGTAAATTCTGCCGGGGATAAGTCGTTTGGCACAACGACACCTGTTGCCTTTGTTATCCTAACGCAGCAGGTCTTGGTGATATCACAGTAAAACGGGCAAAAGTCTGGGCTATTTCTGCCCTGCGATGGACTGGCAACCTGTCCAGGTTGTACCCTGCCTCTCGCCCATTGACAGCTGGAGATAGACACCGGCACCCCTCACGAACCCAGCGGGGATAAGCGTGTTAGAAAATGGATCGATGGATGGACTGAGCTATTTATTTTTCCTCGCCATCAAGATCTTTGCCAACTGGCGCCAGAAAATGCTATTATTGGGCTTTCTTCGTCTGGAAACAAATGTTTACAACCCTTTACGGGCGCAGCCATGATGACGTGGTTAAACGCGCTCAGCTGACAATACGGCGATATGATTGGCTGAGCAGCAAAAAATCGAATCACGTGACCTCTCGGACCGGAGCGCCACAGTTTCGATTTTTTATCGGCTATAACTTATTAATGTGCAAGTGAAAACGTGGGAACATTGGTGTTTTGAGATCACTGCTATGTGTAGCAACTTATCCAAGTGCAAGAAAGTTGCCTCCTGACAGTTCATACGAAAGTTCTTAAGGAGACGTCCTACAGATTTTGGCCCACGGACTAAATGCCAGTTTTCAGATTCTTACTGCGATAAAAATGTTGAAAACATCACAATCACATTAAATCCCAATGAAATGCAATAATGTCTGTAGATGAAAACATGTGTTAAAGTATTTATATTTTGCAAGGCAATGTAGGCTTAGATGCACAAGAATATTTACACTGTTGTGTATCTGGAGATGTGAAGCTGATAGTTGCCAAACTGCTCACAGATCCGCAACCTGGAGAACTAAAGGTTAGGACACCGCTGAGTGCCTAGACACAGCTGAAAACAGACTTTTGGGAACACATTGAATTAATCTGTTAATTAATCTGTTACTGTGTTCACAGACAATATGCAGTACACAAGTCAGAATTAATGCAAAAAAAAAAAAGAGCAGGTTTAAATTATTTTACAAGAAAGCCAGATTTTACTCTTACTCAAACTGCAAACGCACCAAAGCAACTAAAACCCAGGTCATATCAATGCCTCAGACCATCTAACAACTGATATTTTGTCCTTAAAGGAAATCAAAAGAAAGGAAAGGAAATCCTATTTGTCCAAGTCTCCACACTAGGTGCTTGGAAACTGGACCGTCAACAATCCATATCCTACAAATGCCTTTTCAATTCCCAAGAAAAAAACCTGAGAAGAAAGAGAAACTGAGAAGAGCTCAGAGCCTTTAGAGACAGACTTCATATTGTTTGGTATCAATATTCTTAAAGCTTAAATGAAACTGAGCTTAGCTGCTAGGTTTACCGGAAAACACTCGCTTTTACTGATGTTTAATGTATGGCCTGAAAAAGAACCGAAAGTTGTCATGATTTGTAAAATATCATCTACTAACCCTAACCCTACAGCTAACTTGGTCTGTGACATATAGCAACAGGTCATCAGCATAGAGAGCTACTCGATGTTCCAGTCCAGCTCTAAAAATAGCAGCGAAACATGAAGAAAATTTGAGAGCAATGGAGAGAGGCTCTATTACTATAGCCAAAAGCAAGGGAGACATAGGACATCCTTGGGGGGTCCCACTTGATAGAGGGAATTATTCAAACCCTTTAAAAGTTATTTGTCACACAAGCAGAAGGAGCAGCGTAAAGAAGTTGTATCCAAGAAATGAATTTAGACCCGAAGCCAAATTTCCCCCAAACAAGTCATTCCATTCAACCTGATCGAAAGCTTTCTCCAATATAATCATTTCAGCAGCTTGGGACGTGTTAGAAGATAGCACAACATTTAAAAGTATGCTAACGTTAGATGATAGTTGACGACGTCTAACAAACGCTGTTTGATTTAAAGAATTTATGTCTGACAGACAAGGATCCAAACGACATGCTAGTACTTTAGCTGGATGTTTTACATCTCAATTTAATTAATTTATTGGTCTCCACCTGCTTCATTCATCTAAGTTCTTGTCTTTTTTAAGGATGAGCAAGATTGAAGCCTGATTTAAGGTTGAAGACAGAACGCCCCGTTTCAGTCAATTGTTAAAGCAAGCTGGTGGGAAAACCTCTTATAAAAGTCAACCGGAAATCCATTATCCACAATTAATTATCCTAGCTGTATAGGTTTTTCCAACCCCCCTTTATTATCAGGATCTATGGTAGGTATATCTATGTTGTCCAGGAAAAATCCATTATGTTCTTATTTGCAGGAGGTTCAAACTGATACAGATTAGAATAGTAGGAAGTAAAGAAGGTATTTATTTCAGCTGGGCTGGTAGTTAGGGAGTGAGAAGAGTCATAAATTTGTGATATGAAATTTGAGATCGTCTAAGTTGGAGGGCGAGGAGACAGCTGGCTTTATCACCATATTCATAGTAGGTCCTCTTGGTCCATCTTGAAGCGTGCTCTGCTTTATCTGTAGAGAGTGGATCATAATCAAATTGTAATTTGACCCTCTTTAGCATAAGGTTCTGGACTGGGAGAGTTTGAATATTCTCCATCTGTGCTGAGAATTACATCAATAAGCCCCCGCTGTTTTTGTTTATTTTTCCAAGCCAGGTTTGTGCTGTATGAGATATCTCCCCTAATTGCTGCTTTAAATGTTTTCCACAATAGAAAGGATGATGTAGACTCAGTTTTATTATTCTCAAGGAAAATACTAAGCGTAATCAGAAACAACAATAGCAGAAAATTCTGTGGATTTCACTGCAAGTAGAAGAACCCTGTCTTTAAAAAAATAGTCAAAGGGAGAATAAGCTTGATGAACTTTGGGGAGATATGAAAACTTTTGAAAATGGAGGGAGGAAGCGCCATGCATCTATGCAGCCCATCTGACTCATAATAGATGATAATGTCTTCGACATGGCAGTGGGTGTACATACTTTCAGGTGAGATCGGTTAAATTTGTGGTCTATTACTAGGTTTAGGTCTCCCCATAGAATGAGACGATAAGCATCCAAGTTGGGAACTTTTGAAAAAAAGGGAAGTAATGAAGTTTGAGTTACTCCAATTAGGGGCATAAAGATTAACCGATACAACTAGAGTTTGATATAATGTGCCACTCACTATCACATAACGCCCATATGATCTGATCAGGGGAGAACTGGATACGTTTGCTAATAAGGATAGCAGCACCCCTGGATTTGCTTTGGAAGGCTGAGTGGAATATTCCCAACCCATGGTTTGCACATCCTGCAACAATCATACATACATAAACGGGTCTCCTAAAGGAAAGCAATGTCAGTGTTAAGACCTTTGAGATGATAAAACACCTTGGAGCACTTTATTGGGCCCCCAAGACCACAAACGTTCCAACTCACAAGCTGAATACCTGACCCACTCAAACTTCTCTGGGAGATACTTGGATGAACCATTAATCACTTGCAAATGATAAAATACATAAACATCAGTAAGAATGGTAGGAAATAAATGAGCATCCTTGTCAGAAACCAAATTAGCATTACGGTAGCATCCAAATATATATATATACCTGAAAGAAATAATTGCCAAAAAAAAAAAAAAAAAAACCTCCCAGTAAATAAAGCAAAAACACATATTTTGCCAAAAACACATTGGTCAATATTTAGACTGTGAATCATCCAACAAATTGCTTCCTACACTCTGAACAAGAAGAATTTTATGACTGGAGTACACACAAGCGGGGGACCATGCAGAAATTCTGCCTCCTGATGAACCAAAATATACGGCATATAAAAGATTACAACAGTTGAAAGCAATCTGGAGTAACACTGAGAGATGGGGAAAAAAGTTTTCCCCATCTCTAGTTTTTTTCCACTATCAAATAGTCCTTTCAATATTTACTCTGGTATTTACTCTTATCTTCTACTCTTGGCATTTCTTTAGAGCTAACTTTAGATTAGAGTGATTTGATCTTTTTTCTTTATTGCTAATAACTGTGTGTAACTGTTCGTGTGTTTGCCACTGTCACACCCGAATTTCCCAATTGTGGGACAATAAAGGATTTTTTTTTTTACAGTGTCCTGTCTGGCAATGTGGCAATAAGAATTGTTGTCTTAATGCCAAACAGAGCCCAACAGATTTTACTTTCACAGGTGGAGCAGTACGGCTTTCGCCATAGTGCTCCGCTTGATTTATGCATGTAAATATTTGTATTATAATTCATGCAGGGAGTATTTCAAATTATATGGACACTGCAATGGGAAAGTAGAAGAGGAAAGGAAAACCAAGAAAAAAAGGAGAAAAGGTGAAAGAAAGAGGAGATAAAAGGGAGAGGATGATAAAACGTCTTCCGTCTGCTTAATCAACTGCCAAGAGGGATGTAAAAAGAACAGCGCAACCAACGGATATAGTATAACAGATACAATAAAGTAGCACCTTGATACCATCGCTGAAGTGTATGTAGTATTATTTAATCCGACATATATTTATGTGGTAGCTGAAGATAAAAATATGGGCTTTTTGTATAGAAGTGAATCTCTAAATACCTGGAACCCAGCACCTGTAGTTGTTTGTGAGCGTGCAATTGTGCATGTGAAGTTTATCCAAAAGAAAAATGCTCAATAGTGGTTGTGACGAGCCAAACCCCCCCCCCCCCCCCCACCTCAAAGCACCGAGGCAGGCGCCGGTGCCCCAAAACCCAAGATGCCCAAAGGGACCCCCAAAGCAAAGGCACCCAAGAGGGGCCAACACAGGAAACCCCCCCCCCACCACCACCAATGGAAGAGGAGAGACGGCCCCGAGGAAAAAGACCCTGGGGTCAAACCCACCAGGCGCCCCACTCCGAACACTGCCCAGAGCCCCAAGACTGAGGGACCCCCCAAACCAGCCCCCGCGACCCGCAGGACGCATCCCACAGCCCACAGCCCCCCATTCCACTAAGTGATGAAGCCGATCAAAGGAGCCCAGAGAGATCAATCTGATGCGGAGGAATTCTTATTCTTATATGTTCAAACCATCTCAGTCTGGCCTCTCTGGCTTTATCTCGAAAACATCTAACATGAGCTGTCCCTCTGATGTAGTTAATCGGGGTACTTTCCTTCCTCGTCACTCCCAAAGAGGACCTCAGTGTCTTCATTTCTGCCACCCCCAGATCTGCCTCCTGTCTCTTAATCAGCGCCACTGTCTATCAGACAACATTGCTGGTCTCAACACCATCTTGTACATCTTTCCTTTCATTATTGTGAATGCAGTAGGCATTCACAATTCTTGAGATCCTGTTTCGCATTTTTACTGTTTAAAGTTTGATTTGCTTCTCCTCCTACAATTTTTCTCCGATTTCAACCATTCAACTTTTAAACTATTCAGCTTCTTCTGGAATGGATGGCTATATCTTTTTGTACTTTTAACTCTTCAACTTTTTAAAATATTCATCTTTTTCTGCAAATTTTCAGCTTTTTGGCTCCTATAGGAAATTAATGTAATTCACTAAAATTCCGCTCATTTCAGCTGCTTTTTGACAGCTTACTGCTTCAGCGTACTTTCAGCTAGAAACGCCATTCAACTTTTAAAATGTAGTCATATCTTTCAGCTATTATGTTATAGCTTTTTCATATCTTTTACCATTTTCATATTGTACCTCCTTAAAATAATTTTGGCTTTTCAAGAAATTGAGCAAATAACATGCGTTGCTATGGTCGTCAAGGTGGCAGTTATAGAGTGCGCACTCTAGAAATTCAACAAATTCTTCTTCTCCGAACAACTTCTTCTCACTCGCTTAATTTTCAACCTATCCACATAAATTATACATCAAAACGTAGGAATTTTTGTCTGGATTCAGGAAATGTAACCCTCATTGGTGTAGCATTTATAGATTTTTTGCAAATCACCTCAGAGCGACACAAACCCGAAACCTCCCCCATTAATTTCCTATGGAGCGGTTTTGAAAAATGACGTCTGAAAATCCAAAACATCACACGTTTTCGCATCATCGCTACTCCTAAACCGTTTGATGTACAGGCATGAGACTTTCACACATGAATGTCCCGACCCTTCTGGCACTCACAAAAAATAAATTTTGTGGATAACTGTTACGGTTTTGCCGCAGGAACAATTTGTTCGGGAGTAGCGAATGTGCAAAATCCTGAAAATGCTTTGGAGCTGCATTTTTCCGCATGATCCACTTTTTTTACATCGTCGCTGTGCCTACACCGATTTTTGTACAAACATAAAAATGAGCAACATAGTCCTCAAAAGCCTGCTAATACTCACAGTGAAAGAATTATTTTGATATCTCTTATACTTTTTCAGCTAGAGAGATTTGTTCTGGACCAATTTTAGAGGATTTTTGAAATTCCTTAAAAATCCCCTTTATATCATAATTTTATACGGCTAAATTAAAATATTTCCAGCAAAAACTGATAGTTTGTCTTGTTCTTCAATCCGTTACGAAATAAACGCAGAAAAAATTACGTCTCTACCATTTACGGATCAGGAGATATGGAGCGTTGTGCAAGGCAAAGTTCTCCATTATAACCCAATGGGACATATTCTGAGCAAAGTGTCTGCACTTTGGTAGAATGGCCCGCTGCAGGTGTGAGCGAGTTTCCATGACAACGGAACTCTGCTTGCCAGAGGGAGAGGCTTTATTGGGATAGAATGGCAACTTTCGACGCCCACTGCAGTGGCTGTGATTAATGTAGGACTCTGAAATTCACACAGTCACTTCCTCTTAACATTTTAAAATTTTCAAGTGACTATCAGCCATGTGTGACTTTTCTGTCCCATTTTAGATTTCACATGGGCCTTGGACTCCAACAGGACCTGGCATGAGGCCCAGAGACGACCCAATTGGCCAATACAGCACCACCCACCTGTGGGAAATGGCGCTACACACCATTTTGGTCAAATGTTGAGTTCTGGGCCCAGATTTGGTGAGGCTGAGTTGCTAAAGAAGGCCAATCTGACCCATGAACTTTGGTCACGTTTGGTGACATTAAGTATTGGCACCCCTTTTTGAGGCACTTCCCAGTACAGGATTTGGACCAAACTGACAGAGTACAATCAGCCGGTGATACTGAACACAACCATGTTAGCGGCTAATGGTTAGCATGTTGCTAACCGGAAGTAGCTCTAGGAAGCTTGTAAAAACTTCTGCTTCACTGAGTCTGTTCTTCCTTTAAAGAGAAAGCTCCACAAGAAATTTGGCCTACGTCGCATAAAGCATCTCCAAGCTATGAGGTGTCAAACATCCAATGCTTTTCAATGGGGGTTGAAACCCCTTATACTCCTTGAAATGCAGGCCCACATATGGCTACAGTATATTCAAGTTTCAAATTCTACTTCTGCTTTGTTAAACGATTCAGTGTTTAGAATGAGTTAGGAGATGTTTGGTGCCATTCTCTCAGTTTTTTCTTCTTCTAATCATTCAGCTATTGTTCTTTCATGTTCAAATTCTTCAACTTTTTCAACTTCTTCAACTTTTTCAACTTCTTCAATGCTTTTCAGCTATTTTTTCTCTTCTTCAAACAACTTCTGCATCTTTTGCTCAATCATTCAGCTACTGCATTCACAGTGCATTTTCGCAGGAAATGCAAATTTTTCTAGTTCTCATTGAAACTCTTATCACACAACCCACCTGACATTTTTCTCCACCCTTTCCAACCTCAAACAAATAACCCATCTGTAGAACTTTTTGCCATGCAACCATTTTACTGCTCAAAGATGCTGACTTCTAAATGAAGTCTAGCTTCCATTACTCTTTCACATAACTTCATTGCATGACTCGTAAACCTTTTTCCTCTGAGCTTGCCACGACTCTGCACATCTCCCTTGTTTTTGAAAAGTGGTACTAGCACACTTCTTCTCCATTCTTTGTGCATCTTCTTGCTCACTAAGATGTCGTTAAGCAGCCTAGTCAAGAACCGTACTGCAGTCTCTCCTAGACACATCCATACCTCTAAAGCAGGGATGGGCAACTTCCATGATAAAGAGGGCCACATTTTTTTCAGCACGACCATTGGAGGGCCACATGACCACGCACTTGAAATAATTGGATATGAAAGACGCTACAAATTATTCTCAATAAGAACAAATTTTAGATGAATTTTTATCTGTATGTTTACTGCACCAACATATAACTATTTTCTGCATATAAATGCATTTTAATATGTCCTTAAGCAAAAGACATACCGTTTGCTTTAAAAAAAAAATAGCAAAAAAGGAATTTAAACTCCTCCATATCAATTCATTCAGGAGCATGGAACATTTCAAATTTACAAGGAAAGAGGCATAAAACGGAACAGAACTTAACTCAAACAATAATGTGTCTATACAGAAACAGTGTGGGCTTTCTTACAATACTGTATGCTCTATAATTGTATTTCTGTTATTTTTTGATTATGCACAGCTTTTTATTCTGAAAGATCTAATATCCCATGCTCCTGAATGCACCATAGCTTGCTGACGCTCGCGAATGCATCACACTGGTCTGTGAACGTGGTGCTGTGTAGATGCACGTTTGATCTTCCACTTAAGACAAAGCTTTGCAGTTTCAAAACTCACGTCGGCTCTCACGGTTTATTGTTGTGTGTGAATGACAAGAGACCACAACAAAAAAAAATCAGCCATACCTCTAAGGAACGCAAAAGGAGGGAACGCAAAAAAAAAAAAAATCCCCATGTCCGTACTTCTTCCCATTTTGTTTGAAAGATGTGGCTTTCTCGGTCAAGTTTTCCCTTTATCCCACTGCTAGTGGCCATGGCTCTTGACTTTCTTCCTCGCTGTTGCAAAGCGGCCCGTGCCCGCTATTGTTTGGGTACGGCGCGCCCTCTATCGGTCAAAAATATAATTACAAGGTTTTTATTGTTTTTTTTTAATTATTATTATTAAATTATTATTAATCTATTCGCGGGCCACACTGAGTAATGACGAGGGCCGTGTGTGGCCCCCAGGCCGCCAGTTGCCCATCCCTGCTTTAAAGGTATATCATCAGGAACAACTGATTTTCCACCCTTCATTGTTTACTTAATCCTTACTAATCTTTACTAATGGTCCAAAAAGGTTACATGTTCTGCTCTTTGTTCCGTTTCATTTCCTCATTCAACGACTCTTCAAAGTAGGGCTGGACGATAATTCAATAACAATATATATCGATGAATAGACGTGTGGCACGATAGAAAAAAATAGGGTCGATAAAACTTCGATAGAGAGTTTTCCTTCCTTCCTTTCAGCCTATCATATTAGTTGATGCTACAGTCACTACTTCCTCTCGACCAATCGTAATCGCAGACCCAGGCAGGCCAGGCAGGTCACAAAGCGCCGCCCTCTCAAACCACAACACAGCGCACGTGAATATGTCGCAACAAGGAGCGGCGGAGGAAACGGTCCCAAAACGGGGTTTTACTAGTTTGCCAGTCTGACAGAAATAAACCACAGTGATTTGTAAAACTTGCAAGGAACCGGTAAAAACAAAGTCTGGGTAACGCCACCAACTCGTTTCATCACGTAAGTCACTCACACCCGCAGCAGCGCGAGCTGTGTCAGCCCCTCGTGGCTCTGCGTCGTCTTCTTAGGAATCTTCTGGAAGTTCTTCCAAAACAAAGCAGGTGTAGCAGCTAAACTGGGCTCCCTTCTCTGTGATAAAATGAAAAAGCGTCCAAGCGGCATAAGGACATCGTGCATGCAGTAATGTGCTTCATAGTGATGGATATGTCTGCAGCTGAAAAACCTGGCTTCAATTACTCGCCTGCATTTGTACATGACAAAACAGTGTTTAGGGTCCAGCTCATCACAGTCTGTGACAAGTAATGCAGCGCTGAGGTGACATGTGCAACCATTGCTTTTGACTAGGCTTGCATTGGAGGAAAAATGAAGGCTATCAGATAGGTTCTAATTTGTATGTTGGTGTTGTGATTGACTGTTTACAATATGTGTCTAATCAATGTTAAACTGGACAAATTCACCGCTACAAAATCAGCGGCATCACTGATTGTTTATTTCAAACTGGTGTTACCCTAGCAACCACATACCATTTCCTGTCTTTGCATCAGCATCTAGACTTCAAAGTAAAAGCATACATGGAACATTATAAACAATACAGTTGGTTCAGATGCTTTGTGCTGTGACGGATAATAAGCTCTTGGAGGTCAGCTGTTTTACACCAACTCTTCCTCCCAAACAGAGCCACAATCCTGCTCAATGTCGCCATTGTTTTAACGGACTCTGACTGGCTGACATAGGTTTTATCTATGCAGCACACTGCCCCATATGTGTTTGGCATCTTTATAACAACGCTCTGTGGTGTATTTGTGCAGGTTTGTGTAGGTAACAACTTTTCTGAAAGTGATCCCATGTGGACAATTCGATTTTTAAAAATTATCTGAAGAAGACATTGGCTTTTATAAGAGACATGGCTACGTGTGTACAAGGCCTCAGTCCCATGTGAAAGAGAAATAGTGGATACATTTTGATTTCTCTGCAGTTTTACTTGTAATTGTAGAGACATTTTTGTTGCTAATGGCCCTTATCTGTGGAGATGAACTTTCCAGAAATGGACACGCCTTTCCAAGAAAATGTCCTCCATGTGAAAATCAATGGGCTGATCTTGTTTTCCTCAAAGCAAACGTGATTGCCATAGATTCTATTGATCCACTTGCTCTGGTGCTGAAACCAAAGATGGACCCTGTCATCTCTTTTCAGTAGCACACAGTCTGCTGAGCTGCGTTTTCACTGGGCTTACACTGTGCTAGTGGGTAGGATCACGGAAGAAGACGGAGGACCTGACAATGTATCTGACAGCGTGGACTGAACTTAAAGGGGAAGAGACGGAGGGAAGCAATAGGGTGGTAAACAGGCACAGGTGGACCGAGGGATACAATCAGGCTGAAGGAAAGGAGGGGTAATGAATTGGCAGGTGCAGGGAATTAGAACCTAACAGGGGACAGAGATAATGGGTCTGACATGGGGAAAGAATCTAAGGCAACATTCACACTGCAGGTCTTGATGTTCGATTCCATTTTTTTGCTTAAAATCAGATTTTCTTGGGGTTCTAAGATATTAAATGCGACTGCCATCATACTGTTGTCTAAACTGTTCAAGACCGCAAAGCGACCCGCATGCACGGATAACAGAAGGAGATTTCATAGAGCCGTGCACTGTTTATGGATTGTTTCTAGAAGTGTTCAATAAAGTTTTGTTAAAAAAAATCAAAAAAATAAAACAACACAGATCCTGGCTCACATCGTTCCTTGATATAATTATAAAGCTGTTGAGCAATGGGAGCTGACAGTATTCAGAGACATTTTTTCGGGGGTAAAAAGATCAGAATTGAAAAAGTCGTATTTGGGTTGCATATCCCTGCAGTGTGAAAGTAACCTAACTAACTAAGAAGGATCAAATAGCAAAACTACAGAAATAATAAAGGCCATTGATTAAATCTAACATAACTGATAGCATAAATAACAGAACAGAGTTAAACTAAAGAAATGCAAGCATAAAATAAGGCTCTAACAGAACTACTAAAACTAACAGAAACGGATATGGAAGAAATATCAGAATCTAATAAACCTAAACCATGAACAGAAAACTAAACATGTAACACAAATGGGGACCAAGGGATGGACAATATAAAAGATTAACATAAATATAGACCACAGGATCCCCAGAGAGCAACCATAAGTAATGACACCCCTGGGGATCCAGGGAAACAGAAGGGCGAAAACACAGCATCCGAGAAATCGAACCTAGCTCCTGGAAAAGGTTTCTGCTTTGGAAAATCCCAATAGATACATTATGGGGACAAAATTCAGTTAAGGTCATATTATATCTATAGTAAACAATATACTGTCTTAATAGAAGTTGGAATAACTGTAGCTAATCTGTTTTTTCACAATTCAGTTTTAAAACCATAAAACAAAGGTTTTACGTTTTTCTACTTAATTTAACTATGATAATCTTAAACTAGCGAATGCCTTATCTCAATTCTATTGTATGAGGAGCTGAACTACTTTAGAACACATCTCCAAGGACAATAAGAAAATGTTTTATACGGTGAAAGTGTTGTCCACTTACTCCTTGGCAACAAGTGATTGGAAAACAGTTGTTTTACAATCAAATAATTGAAATCATGATTTGAATAAAACAAGTACATGTCAACAACTGGAAATAAGTATCTGTGTCAGAGAGAGAGAGAGAGAGTGTGTGTGTGTGTGTGTGTGTGTGTGTGTGTGTGTGTGTGTGTGTGCTGACCTCTGAGCTCCACTGGGGGTTGACTGTGTTGCACACCACTTTGGAGCGTTTCTCTTGGCCGTGATGCGGAAGTGAAGGGAAGATGCTGTGTTTTCCAGGTTGGATGGAGAGCTTCAGGTATGGGTCCGGATTGAAGAACATCCCTTTCTTCAGTCCAACAGCCTGGATGTCTGACACAAGGGGAGCAGACAGACAGACGGGCAGCCAGAAGCATGGATGTTTTGTTTAGAGTAAGCATCGATGACTGACATGATTCCAGCTTTCTAACTGAGTACTTTAAGCTGTTTGCCTCAATTGCCATGGCAGCTGTACAACAACAACAACCTTTTAATTTTTATTTGAAACAAACCACCGGAAAAACCTTCTATACTAACATAGAGTCACAGTGTATTTAGATGAGATGTTAACATTAAGCCCCTTTTACACCAGCTCCATTTGGCCTGGCTCTACTTACGTCGCTCCGCTTTGTGAACATTTTGATTTGATTGTTTTTTTTCCCCTACTGGGTTGGCTATAAGTGGAGCTGAGTAGGGCTGAAATGTGACGTGATGGGTCTGCTGTTCACTGATTGGCCATGAGACGAGCAGAATTGAATTTTCTCTGAGGACGTGGAGGGAACAGTTAAACTGAAGAGCAACAACATTAATAATAAGGACCACCATAAACGACGTGGGTCAAACTGAAATATCAGTTTACTATTTGCACACCATGAATCATGCTTAAAATTAATAAAATAATTAAAAAAGGAGACGTTAGCTCTCTATAGGCGGATGGGTTCACTGTATTTAACAACCTAAATCAGATCGCTGGATTTATAAAGGCTTTTTCTAATTTTACACACACTGAAAGCTCTTAAGTTTTTTGTCTAGATAGAGTGTGTGGTTTAATATTCATGGCTGATGATCAAACTACCATGTGCAGGAGGAGGCAGAAGGCAGATCTAATCCAAAGAGCACTACTAAAAATAATTTCACTGTGTTCATAAGTCTTGCGCTTTAAAGTCTTCCTCATCATTCTCACCATGGCTGAGGCATAAACTTCCTCAAGAAACCCTAAATTTAAACTCTGGAAGGCAAACTTTGGAGCAGATCAGACAGTCTCTCCTCCCCTCTCTGCTTTTGCGGTGCGGAGCGGGTAAAGTAGAGTAGAGCCAGTGTAGATGGAGCTGTGCGGATTGTTTTAGTACTTAAAGAACATCTCTTCAGAAGGAATGAGGGTTAGACTGGTTTCAGCCACATAAACCACTTGTATAAGCTCTTTCTATCTGACTGGTTAGAGCCAGCCTGCAAGGGGTGACACTTAATATGGCTCTCATAAGGTAACAGCAGGATTCTGCTCAGTTGTTCATTTTAAGATCTCTCGCTATTTACATACAGTAGTGCTGCAACAACAAATTGATAAAAATCAACAATTAAAAACGTTGGCAACGAATTTAATCGATTCGTTGTCACGCGATTAATGCTTCACTCGCCATGTCGCGGAGCCATTAACCTCACCTGCAGGCAGTGCACTGCACTGAACAAGTGTTTAGATGGACGCTGATTGGATTATGGATCATAAACCAGCCCACTCAAACGGAGTACAATTTCATTCTGATGAAATAATTTGTTGATTAAGCTTTAAGTTTTCATTTTCTGACAAATTCTGAGTGAAGGTACTGTATGGGAGAGAGGAGCAGGGCTCTAAACTAACTTTTCAAGAATCAAGAGTCTTTATTGTTGTTACGTAACCATAATGAAATTTTAGGGAGACACTCAGAATGATAAGAGGCAGACCTAAATTAAAAACACTTTCAGAAAAACGAGACATAAAAATCCCTAAAGGACACCTTAAAAAATGTAAAACCCTCAGAAGAAATAACATTTTTTAAATATCTAACAGCCTTTTTGACTCTTCAAAGAAAATTTTAAAAATCTTAATACAATAAACGTCCTTGGAAGAAAAATATGTAGAAGGACAAATGTGGCATGCAGTATTTACATAAAATGCAGCTTGTGCTCAAAACAGTCTGAAATGGAAAGCTGGTTTATTTAATTGTCAGAAGTCTTGTTTCTGCATTGGTTGCATTGTCATGCCCAATTATTCCCCCCTGGTTGCTCTAGCACAAGGGTGAGGTGCATTGTGCATTGACCCCACAGTTTTACAGCTTCAATATTGTTGTGTTAAATCACTGTTCATACAGACAACATTGACTATTAAATGATTGACTAACAATCTTGTCAACATAAACTTCTTTATTTGAAGCAAAGTTATTTATTACCTAATATTATTGCAACAGAACACATAAGTAGCAACTTGTGTTATGGGAGCTTATTAGCTCAATAATTTCATTTCAAATGTTAAATTTTGGAAAAAAAATAAATGAAAAAAAACAAACAAAAAATAATTCTGTCCGATTCATCAATTAATCGTAAAAATAATCAACCAATTAATTCAATATTAAAATAATCATTAGTTGCAGCCCTAATATACAGTATGTAAAACATGCAGGACTTAAAGTCATATATAGTGCCATAGAAATGTCTTCATCCACAAAAACTCTTGCACATGTTGCAATATTACATCCACAAACTTCCCCTTATTTCAGTGGGATCTTATGAAATAGACAAATACAACGTGATACAGACAAAAATGCAAGAAAACAAAACAGACACATGGCTTCCAAATGTAGTTTCAAATGCAAATCTGAAAAGTGCTGTTTATATTTATATTCATGAGGTTCTGAAATGAGCTTCACTGACTCATGTCACATATCTAGGTAGCTAGACACATTCTGCCAGTGGGAAACCCCAAAACATTTTGAACTGTTCAATAGGGTCATGCTACAGATGCTGCAGAATGAAGAAAATGGCCAGATGAGGATATGCTGTTGAGGAAAGACAGATATTAGCAGCCTACCTGACAGAGAAAAGTTAATGAGCCTCCTGTTGCCCAGTCCGTGGTTCACTTCAGGACTAACCACTGGCTTTAGTACCTGAACACACAAAAGGTGGGAGGAGTTAGGAACTGCCCCTGTAGCTAAAGAACGAGAAAAGACACTCGGTCCTTGCCGCTTCACTGAACCTGCTCCGTCTTTTCATATCTGAGGTATGAATCTTTAATGGTAGTGAAAGTGGGACACTGCAGTCAAATAATTCCTGGTCAAACAGCAAAAAAAGTCACTACATGTACATCTCTGATTAGCTAAAGTGCACATCTTTATTTCAACAGTGTCAGTGACAGTGCCCTGAGATCAATACTCTGTCTTCACTACCCTCACATTGATCCTTCAGCCAGGAAGAGGAGGGGAATGATGGATGGGGGAGGAAAAAAGGAAGTGGGGAACAATAAATACTGCTGTGTTGTGTTAGCTGCACTATGCAGTGGATGCTTTCCTCCACATCAGGCAAATGTGAGAAAAGGGCATCGTGACATTTTCGAGGTCCCCTGAATTATTTAGGACACAAGTCTTGTGTTTCCCACAACACCATAAGAATCAAAGTAAATGTTTTTGAGGGCATAAATGTGATCTGGTAAAAATCACATATCACATCAGAAGCATTGATATTAGGGATGTCCTGATACCCCCCTCTTCCCCCCTTCTACCATAACAGCATTTTTACACGAGTGGCGAGATTGTGACCTTCTGTCTGTCCATCCATCCAGAGAACCTTTGACTTTAGCTCTGGCCTTCAACTGGTTAGTACTGTTCCCTTTGTTATCTTGTGCTTTTGAACTGAGTCTAAAAGTGTAAGAAACAATTCATCCTATTATAAGGGACAACTTCTGCCTAGCGACTTTATTTCACTCCAGTGGACTCTGTTTAATTTCCATGACATGTGGAAATATTGTCCTGTGCGTCTCTTGCCCAACGACTGCTGGAGACCCCCCACCCCACAAACACAGTATTAGGGCTAAACAATTAAAACCCATTTGCAATATAATTGCAATTTTAAAAGATGCAATTTCCAAATCGCAGAGGTCTGCAATTTTTGGCTATGTAACAATTAATGAATAAGACATGTCCTTTAGTTGTCGGTAATATGTTTATAGTGGGTTTGCCTCCACATGGAAGAAAGGAGAGTTGCAGCAGTGAGATAATTAAATTTTATTATCTGTTTTAGAGTTTATATAATCATACTTTATTACCAGAAACTTTCAGAAATCTCACCACAGCATTAAGTAGTGGTCAAACTGTTTAATACATATACTTGTTTGTTGATTGCACTTTATGTTCAACAAGGATTGATTTACAAACATCTTTATCTACAGTGCTTTTGTGCTGTTTGTGGTTAATGCAAAGAAAAGTCTAAATTAAATCGGAGTTATGGTTGAAATATATCACAATTTTGATTTTAGTACAGCCCTACGCACTATCATATGTGATCATTTAAGGGAGCAATAAGTGTAATTTCATTATTTTAGATAGAAAGAACTAGAAAACAGGTATGTGAAGAATTAAAAGTAATATTTCAGATGGACTATGGTCTGACGTCACACCGCTTCTGTCTGTGTTGTTCTCCAGTCTCTTGTTTACAAAGCCAGGTGGGCCTTGGATATGAACAGCTGCCATTCAGGGCTTAGGCCCTCCTTGCCTTAAAACAGGGGTGTCAAACTCATTTTGGTTTAGGGGCCGCATACAGCTTAATCCGATCTCAAGAGGACCACACGAGTAAAGTCATTGCAAGTTTAAATAGAACTAATAAAAGTGGACCTGTTGTTGATTTTTATATTAAATGAATTTCAATTGCCAAAATACATCAAACAGATAAAAATTAAGAAACGATTTAAAATCAATTTTCCACATCTGAAGCTTAGTGCTACCATCTGCTGATTAAAACACAGCGCCCCTCGTGGACAATATAGGAACTGCAGATTTTCAATTAAACGAAGTACATGTTTTTTTCAATAATTGTTTTATCATTATCTTCCTTTTATCTCCTCTTTCTTTCACCTATTCTTTTTTTCTTCTTGTTCTTCCTTTTCTCTCCTACTTTCCCATTGTAGTGTCCATATCATTTGAGATAATCCCCCATGAATTATAATAAAACTATTCACATTCATAAATCAAGCGGAGCACTATGGCAAAAGCCGTACTGCTCCACTTGTGAAAGTCAAATCTGATGAGCTCTTTTTGGCATTAAGACAACAATTCTTATTGCAACGTTTCCAGACAGGACACTGAAAAATTAATAAATATTATTATTATTTTTTTTATAATGATAATGCATTTGGCCACCGGGCCGGACTAAATTGTTCGGCGGGCTGGAACGGGCCCACGGGCCGTATGTTTGACACCCCTGCCCTAAAACACCTCCGTCAGAGCAGCACAGTGTTGGAGCACCCGCAGCAGATCGACATGTTCTCTTCTATCAGCACTATAAAGTTATGAGTTACATACTTCTACACTAGAAATGTTCCCCCGAAAGGTGATGCTGTTTTGCTGTGTTTTTATCCTTTACAAATATGCTCACTGGAGACGATGGGTGATAAGGGAAAGGAGGGGCCGGGTTGCAGGTGGAGTGGAGGTAAAGAGAGGCGTGGCTTGTTACACATCTTGTTTTGGTCTATAGACAGAGCTCAAGCACCACCAAGTGGTGAAATATTGCTTATTGATCCATTCCATACCAAGAATGTTTGCCTAATCAGGATAGTCACGTCTGTTGAAACTCAGTTCACATAAACATAACACTCAATACTCCACATTTTCAACAAGGAAACCTAAATTGAGGTGTTACCGGAGCTGAAGACTGTTCAAACTCCTTCATTTTAAAGTCCTAAGAGAAAAAGCCAAATGTCAATCTCAACTACTTTCCTCTTCATCAGAGGTCTACTTATCCCTGCTGCAAAATACACTGACAATAGACAGCAGTCTTAAAGAACTTAAAGATTACACTGACCAAACACAGAAGTCTAATATCAGTCTTTTTTGGAACAATATGAATTACTGTGTTGTCATGCCCACAGTAAATTCATGCACAGCTTTAGGAGAGAAGCTGTTCTTGAGTCTGGTAGTTAGAGTCTGTTAGTTAGTTAGTTAGTTAGAGAAATCTTTGTTTCCTACCTTTGATAGGGAAATATTAAGTTTATTATAAAAGGCACAATATGAATTATCAGATTCACATCCAGGCAATAAGAAAACACTACAGATTATCATTATCCATGTTGGTCTCATTAGTGAATGAGGCCGAGTTTCATCAACCCTATACCGTCCAACATTTTTCCCTCAGCTGCCATACTTAAAGCACGCAGGGGTTCGCGCTGCATCTTTACGCATGATCCAGCTGCTGGATAAACAGTGGGGAAAATGCATAAATGAAGACTGTAAAGGGCTCCACGCCCACCAAAGCACCGCTGGTTCTGTGTCGTTAAAAACAACACAGCATGAAACACAGCTACTGACTCTCCTATTGATTTCAACCGGGACATTTTGGTACGAGTGGAAGGACATTAAACACAGTGATTCACATTTTGAAGGCTGGCCGCTGATAAAAGCACCTGGCTCCGAGAGGGGGGGGGGGGGGGGGGGGCAGTAAGAGAGGTGAAGCACAGAAACACAGTGCACGTATGTAAAAAAAAATGCAGAATAAATAAGAACGAAACTTATAAACAGACTAATTGGCGTTTTAGACTGTATCTGGTTAGCAGAACTGTTTTCTAATCCAGCAGCCATGAATGGTTCTGAATGAAGGATTTATCTGAGAGCCGCTCTCCCCCATGCCTCCAGCTCCGCAGAAAGCCGATTTAGACTGAGCTCTGGATGGACAGAGCTGTGAACGGATCATCCGCAGCCCAGATGGATTTTGTAATTTATTTGGTACAAACATTTACTCGCCACGTGGCAGCTAGCCCTCTGAAATTCACTCGCCAAACGGGAAATTTACTCGCATTTGGCGACTGGCGAGTGTTAAATTCGGACCCTGGTTGTGGATTTAATGTTCCTGAAATATTTCCCTAATGGAAGTGAGTCAGTGCGCTGCCTGGGTTAGTGGGATCAGTGGCAATGCATCTGGCCATTCTCTGGACTCAGAGCTACATAAACCATGTCCAGATCCTGCAGACCGCATCCCAAAATCCCCTGTGCTCTCCTCACCACCAGTGTCAAATACAAACTCATGAATATCAACAGAAGGCACCATAAGCTATACAGTACTGCTGCTTTTTTGTTCATATCTTCAACTGTTTTTATATTTGTGAGATAAAGCTCAGAATTATCCAGCTATGCCTGCAGTCACATTCTTCTCATCTGCAGAGCTGCTAAATCTGTACGGACCACTGGGACTGCGCCCACAGCACAAAGGATATCGGGAAGCAACGGTTGTTTTAAAAAAGTTCATGGGTCAACTCTATAGTGTTGGGGTGTAAATGTCAAATGATCGGATATGCCTAATTACATTCAATAAGTAGGACCATGTGAGAGAAGTCACGTCAAACAATTCAATCAAATATTAGTTTACTCAAAAACGACAAAAACACTTTAGTAACATTTTTTAAACTGGTTTGAACCAATTTTAGCAATTAACAGTTAGCTAAGTAGCAGTGTTACCAATGCAAAGGTAGCTGTTTATTTGCTAAAATAAATAAATAAATGTAAATTTTTATTATAGTGCTAAATAAAGCACCTTAAGAGCCATAATTGATAGAGTTTAAATGTCCTAAAGAATCAAATGAAACAATGCTCTCTGATCAAGTTAGCTTCCGTGTTGATGCTAAGTCCTTGCTGCTGCTCTGCAGAGCTCTAGTGTCTCCTTCGCAGTTTCTTGCTGTCTTACATGATCTCCATTACACTAAGTATTGGCACAAAACACAATTGTCTTGTATTTTCTCCTTTTTCAGCACTAAAATACCTGTCAAACATCTGTTTATATGCAGTGTGTGAAATAACTGTATGTTTTATCTAATAACGCAACATTTTTTGGGTTGTAAGCCAAGATAGCTATGCGCCTCCTGAGCAGACTAGATTGAAACCTTCTGCATTCCTAGGTTAAGGAAACAAGGTTAAGGCTACAAATTATAAGTTGCAAATAGTCTGCCCCACTTAACTGACTTTACTTTTTGACAGAGAACGCTGCTGCAGGTAAATTCGGGCTAAAACTTAGGAACAGAGAGGGAATTACCCGGGGTATCCAGCTGAGCCTCGTCATCGGTCCTCGCCTCCTTTCAGGCTGACTGGGGAACAGCAGTCCCAGCTGGAGACACATGCTGTCCATTACCCACACTCACAGATCTGACAAGTTCTGAGCAGCTGCAGGCCACATAAATGTCCCTCCACCTCCATTATGTTTCTCCAGCTCTTCCTTCCTCCATAGCTGAGGCAGAGACAGCACTGTCCACCCCTGGCCTGCTAAAGCTTGGCAGGCTTACCTTGACAAGAGCAAGTGATGCTATCTGTGCTGCCTCCTCTGTTGTGGTTATTCATATTCCTCCGTGCAGATCAGGTTCTGGATCCATCAGCATTTTCCAGGGGCCTGCAGCAGCACAATGCCAGGGCCACTATGGAAATTCAATCTCCTGCTAAACATCCTCTCAATGACTCACAGGCTTTTGAAGGACAGCAGGACAATTTTGGTTTGCCGTAAATATTTTCCTAAAATGAATCAGTTACTACTTAGCTCCTTTTGGTAAAGTTCTTTAGAATAAAACTCCAGAATGGTTGAGACCTTTAAATATGTTTATTTGTCATTTTAAATAAAGATGTGTCATACCGCCTGCCTCCTGTCTGCTGTTTTTTTGGGTTTTCCACGTTCCAGTTAGCAGCCAGTGGTTCCACCTGTGACTCTGCCTACATGTCTCTGCCTCTCACAGCCAGTAAGCGGCAGATTGTCTCATTGCCACATGTAAGCTTCACCCACTGCCTGACCTGTGTCAGGCTTTAGTTTCTGGTCACGACCTGGACTGTTCGGATTGCCGACTCACCCGCTAAACTATTCTGCTGGTTCTGTCTACCTGCCACCAGCCTGTTCAGCCCATCTTTCCTGCTGGGAGCAGCCTGTCTGTTTTGCCTGTTTTCCTGCTCACTGGTCAGGAAAGCAGGCTAGCTGACAGCTTTGGTAGCGCCCGGGACAAGACGGTACCACCACACACACAACATATGTGTCCAAAGCTTCTTTCATGCTCTGGAAGTCTCTCTCAAAGCTTTCTGTAATTTATGTTGGATATGTTCTATGTAATTTAGTGCACTAGTTTATCTTTTATCACGATGATAATAATAATAATAATAATAATAATAATAATAATAATAATAATAATCTCAACTAAGAGTTTGGCAGCATTTGTAATGTTAGATGGAGATGTAATGATGCAAAATGTGCAAATATGCAAATGTTGTGCAGAGGGTCCCTGATGATGTTACGGGCTCAGGAGCGCAACGCTGAGATGAAATGTCTTTTATGGAGGGAAGAGGAGCCCCGATGTTCCCTTTTGCTGTCCTCACCACTTTCCTCACGTTCTTCCAGTCGGAGGCACTGCAGCCTCTACACCACACAGAGAGACAGCTGGTCAGAATGCTCTCTATGGTGCTTCTGTAGAAGGTCGTGAGGATAGGCGGGGGCAGGTGGGCTCTCCCCATCCTCCTCAGGAAGTACAAGCACTTCTGCGCCCTCTTCACCAGTGACGTGGTGTTCACAGACCAGCTGAGGTTGTCCGTGATGTGCACCCCCAGGAACTTGGTGCTGCTGACCACCTCCACAACTAAGCTGTTGATGAGCAGTGGAGCGTGGTGAGGCTGGTTCTTCCTGAAGTCAACGATGATCTTCTTCGTCTTCTCCACGTTCAGGATCAGGCTGTTTTCTCTGCTCCAGCCCACCAGCTGCTCCACCTCCTCTCTGTAGTCCTGGTTGTTATCGTCTCAGATCAGGCCCACCACCGTTGTGTCGTCAGCAAACTTCACAATGTGATTGGTGGTGAACCTGGGAACGCAGTCGTGTGCCATCAGGGTGAACAGTTTGGGGGCTCAGGACGCAGCCCTAAGGGGAGCCCCTGCTGAGGGCTCTATGACTGTTATCTGTGGTGGGCAAGGAGCAACTTTAGGTCTACTGTTAGGGGGGCTAAGCTCTCTGCCAATTAAATCATTTATTGAATCATTTCATCTTGTTAAAGGATTCAGGCTAATTCTTTTAACTTTTAAAAAGCTTTTAGGTGAGTATTTATATGCATTAACCCGATCACCAGCACTTTTGTGCATGCAGGATTCATTTTGCCGTGGGTCTCCACTCTCTCTGCCCTGTTTGCTCTGACTGCATGCAGGGCTTCCAGGACAAGCAGCAGCAGCTGTGGTGGGCCTGTGAGACAACGCTAAGGGAAGTGGGAACTCTCATGGCAGCTCTCGCTGCTGCCTTCTGTCAGTGATTCCAGAACGATTGGTAGCTTTCAGGTAAAGTCACCATTATGAAAGAAAAAGATTTTTCAAAGAAAGTCGCTAAACTGGTCTGAAAAGTCACTAAATATGGAGGGGGGGTGGGGTTCTTAGTTTTGGCTGATCTACAACGCTGAAGAGTTAGGGGAGACGCGCTCGGCTAAGCTCTTCTACTATGATGGGACAGTGGTAGGACCAGGTAAATACCCCTTGCTGCCTGCAACGTTTGTCCTCTATCATGATAAACTGAAATCAGAGACATTTCCAGGGACAGGTCTTCCAGAACAGGGACTGTCCCCAGAAATCAGGGACGTCTGGTCACCTTATCCTGAGAGCAGCGTGGCACAGTAGCCATTAACCAGCTTTGCAGCCAGGCAGGAAGGAGCTGCCAGTGACTCAGGTGGTGTTGGCTTTTCAAAATAAAGTAAATTTTAACACTTCATGAGATTTAAATTAATTTAAAGTAGCCAGTCAACGGCGGCAAATCGCCGTCTATAGCAGCTCTTGCCGCCGCCTACCTTTCCCCGATTATACATCCCAAAAATCACCTTTGGATCTGTCTCCACTGAGAGCAACATTAACGAGTGATTGGGTTCCTTGTTCCAACCGAGATGCTACTTTTCCGATAAAAACACAGACTGGTGTTATCCCGAAAAGCGCAATAAAACCGTGAGAGCCGACGTGAGTTTTGAAACTGAAAAGCTTTGTCTTAAGCAGAAGATCAAACGTACACAGCACACAGCACCGCGTTCATAGACCAGTCTGATGCGTTCACGAGCGTCAGAAAGCTATGGTGCATTCAGGAGCATGGGACATTTCAAACTTACAAGGAAAGAGGCATAAAACGGAATAGAACTTAACTCATACAGTAATGTATTTATCCAGAAACAGTGTGGGCTTTCTTACAATACTGAATGCTCTATAATTGTATATCTGATATTTTTTGATTATGCACATCTGTTAGCTTTTTATTCTGAAAAATCTATAATATTACATATAATATAATATAATATTACAGCAGCAAATTACCAAAGTTTTTCAGGGGATGCATTTTGTGTTTGTCTCTAGAATCCTCATCGATGATATGATATTGTGTGTGTGTGTGTGTGTGTGATGAGTGCAAGTGAAATTAAACTGAGATAAGAGATTTCGAAAGAGCAATATGACTGAAATAAATTCAAAATGTAAATTCAATTTCAAATTCCAACCCTGTATTTTTATCATAAAAATTCGACTTGGTTCGTCAAGAAATGTTACGATCATTTTTAGAACAGAACTGTGAATAATAATATTAAGATGACTAGCCCTTTGTGATGTTCTTGGCACTGGCGCTGATTTTTCTACACTCTGCACACCTGCTCCTCTCTGCCCTGCTTGCAATTATCCTTTACTGGCTTCAGCTGTTTTCCTCTCCATATAAGCCCCGTCCAAATCAGCTTCCAGTGCCAGATCGTCTCATAGCCTGCTATCGAGTACCTTCCAGCGGTTTCCCTGTTCTGTCTGCTAACTCGTACCTGACCTGTTCTGCCTTGACCACCGAAAGTGCCTAACCCCTTAACTGATTCTGTCTGCCCACGTCTGGAAACCTGACCCGGCCCGTCCCTGGATTTCTGCATCTGCCTTCGCCTTGGATTTCTTGCCTGTGAACCTGACCTGTCTGTCCGTGAGTTTTTCGAGTCTGCCTAACCCCTGACGTCTGTGTATCTGCTAGTTTTTTGGACCTTGGATTGGACCTGGACCTGCCTTCTGGATTTCCCCTCTTGTACCTCTGCCTGGATTTGGCTCACTGGACTTTGCCCCCCAGGCCATCACCGGTCAAAGACCCCAGTGGACCGCCAGCCGCTCAACGGCTCCAACCCCTGCAAACCCCTTCCTGCCAAGCCGGTCCCCGAGCTCACAAACCCTCTAACAGGTTAGTGTTTCAGGTTACCTCTTTTCCCTTTTTCCCCCCGACTGATCACTAACCTGTTGTCTCCGTCTCAGGGGGTTACCGGCTCGAGAGCTACCCACGCGCTCCACGCGCAGCGCATGCACATTCAAAATAAAGCCTGTTACCAACCACTGACCTGTGCTGTGTCGAATCTTGGGTCCTACGTTATCGTTCATTACACCCTTACCTAATCTGATCTGTTTTATGTGGTGCTAGTAATTCAAATTAAACTAATTTTATGCAAATGGAGATTACCTTACCTTGTTAAAACATGAAAAAAATTTGTTTTAAGAATAATAAAAAAAGGTTATTTTTGAAGAATTGATCATTCACTTTTTTTTTTGCCTTTTATTCAATTTAAAACATGCACTCTGACTCTATTCTTTAAATAATCACCTGTCTTGAAAGCTTCCAAAATACATCAGGGAGACTATTTTTCAAAATTCTCCCCTCCGGGGCTCGGGCACCAGCATAAGTGCACCCTCCTACCTGATAGTGTGTGGCCTGCTACTGTAAAAAAGTTTGACTGCCCTGATATATATATATATATACACACACACACATATATATATATAAAAGATATACTTACAGAGATACATACATGCATACATATATGTATATGTATGTATAAATAAATATTTTTTTTTATTAACCCAGATATAAAATGCTTTTCACATAAATAGTAACATTTTGAAAAATTGCAGGAACCAATGCAGCTGGACTGCTTTCTCTCTGACATCTGTATTCCTCAGCTTCCGCACAACACAGAATGCTTCAGAATCCCCATCGGCATCAGTTAGAATTCACTCATCCTGCGTAGTGTTCACTAAAGCCAACAAAGTAACCTAAAACCCTGATTTTTCTGTCAGCCCTGATGTCTAAATTTTTCCCCCTTAGCAAGCCACTGTGACATCATGTGACCCAGATGTTTACTGTGCAAAGCTACATTATCAGCCCACTTTCCCTAAACTGAATATTTTGTTGAAATAGAATTTGGTAAAGGACTTGTACAGTTTTTCGACTACACCTTCTTTAAATATCTCTGTAACCAGTTTCCCCTTGCTGTAATATGACTAAATGAGCCATGACAGGTACAGCTTCATAAAACGTGAGGTGAAATAAGACTTACAGGTGGGAAGCCCTTCTTGATGGTCACACTGGGTGTAGTGGCTCTGAGGGCTCCAGTGACACCGTGGTAGTACCTGAAACAGACCTGGGTCTCAGCTGTGAAAAAATAAAAACAAATTATTTAGAACTGGCCTTTGCTCTATATTTTCTGTATGCTTATGTTCCTTTAAGACGCTGCACTACGTGTACAGTCTGTAGTCACGTGACTCCACCGCATTCAGTCTGTAACCACAGAAATCATGTACGTAGCCGCGTCATAGGGCACAGGTTCGCACGTCAACGTCGCCGCCATATTGTATGTGGCAGAAAAAAGTTGAGTTCTGTTATTGTGAACGTGGATCAGAGAAGATGCCTCTTTCCTGTGCTGCATGGAAATTTATTCTGGCTGATTTCACTACTTGTATCTGCCTTCTATAAACTAAGGCTGCACCATGTTGCAAAACTGGACACACTAAAGCTGCAGAGTGGCAACTCAGGCTATATATATATATATATATATATATATATATATATATATATATATATATATATATATAGATATATAGATATATATATATATATATAGATAGATATATAGATATAGATATAAATAATGTATATATGTGTGTGTGTGTATGTGTTATGAATATAAGGATCAGTTTGTTAAATCTAAACATTGTGGTCTTCATTATTTCATAAAACCGTGTCGCATGTGAACATTTAGGAACAGACTTTTTGGGGGAGTATTAAAGAGGTAAAATTAATAATATGAGAAAAAAAGTCCTAGGTCAATAAAGTAAAAAAAAAACAAACACAAAAGTAAAAACATCATATTATGAGAATTAAGAGGGAACATTTCCAGAATAGTCACAGTTTGCAGAATTATTTCACTCCTGGAGTAATAGGGCCAGGTTAGATTATGTTAAATATTTTTATTCTTTAGCAGAATAAATTCAGGAGAATGAAGCTAAAGGGATACGAAAATAAACTTATAATATTACAAAAACAAAAATACTACGAATACAAAGTATATTCAGAGATTAAAGTCCCTCTGATACTGTTTAAGTGACTGTGTAACTGCAGATTTGCCACATTTAAGATGGCGGACGCTCTGACGCAACGCAGCATAGGCAGAACCAGCCCAATGGCGCGTCTACGTATATAATGTCTATGGTCTGTAACAAGTGAAAGAAGACAGCGAGGTTGAGAAAATGGAGGAAATTTCAAATGTTGAAGCAGCAAAGGTGCTCAAGGAGGAAGAGGAGCAGCTATTACGTAAATTGCAGCCACATGTCAACATGCGCCTGCATGTGACAAATAACAAGACAGAAATACATCTTCAAATGTCAAATGAGTCCTTCATAGCTTTACAAAACCATATTGAGAACTTCCTGTATTCACGTTGAAACTGCATATTTAAAGTCTAACTCTTGGACTGAAAAAAAATCATGAAACCGTTGAATAACTTCCAGAACAAGGTAAACTTTGAATATTCATGTATCATAAGTGTTCAAATTAAGTTTAAATATGAAATATTGCACATTTTATACACCAAATATGGTATTCCGCGTTTGAGTGCTGCCTCCGTTTACGATTGGCCATTTCCGACGTGTGACGTCAGTTCAAGAACACAGAGAATGCGCAAAGCGAACTTGCATAGAAACACACAGGCGTTTACGTTGTACAACCGGTACGGTGAACAAGGATATATGGATGTTTTCCAGTATCTTCTTTCACACACCAAATCTGCTGATCCACGTCTACTTTGAGCAAGCGCTTTTAAAAAAAATCGGCAAACTAAGTCCATAATAAAATGCCTTCTAGGTGCATAGTTGGTGGCTGTAGTGTCGCTTATAGACCAGTTCACTGCTATTGTTTTCATCTGGGTTTTTCGCGCATGCGCGCCGGATTGGAAGGCAGAAGGCGAACACATAGCGGGCACAAACAGAGGAAACTGACAAGTTCCTGAGGTATTTTTCTTCTTTGGATAACGTATCACAAGATCGTTTCAAGAGTAAGTTGATGGTATCAGATTGCCAGATTTATACAGCAAAAGCCTGAAGGGACGGAGCGAGTCTGTGAAATGCTGGCCAAGGGTTCCGTACGGCGACATATACAGCTGCCTTATAAACACGCCAGGCAGTACACACGAGAGAGCATGGAAGCATGAAACCACTGGACGGCTACAATTATTTTATATCGGGACATAGACACCAGCAACCCCGCGACCCCATGAGGGATTAAGCGGGTCAGAAAATGGATGGATGGACGTTCAGACATGTTTGTGTAACATCAGAAAGCGGAGTCGGACACACAGCGCTTCAGCAGAGAGGACGACCCGCCCGGTAGGGTAAAACAAACATTGTTCACTAAGGATTATTTTGGTGTTTTTGTCCTATTAATCCTTTTCACAGACTCATGCCAGAGGGTTTGCATATATTGTACATGTACGTATATTAAAAAAAAATTGCCGAACTAAGTCCACAATAAAATGCCTTCTAGGTGCGTAGTTGGTGGCTGTAGTGCAGACCGCGGTGAAGTTGGTTTGACATTGGACATTCAAGCTCCGCGGAGTCAGCGGGATCTAGCTCACGGTTGATCCGGTTGAAGGACTCCGATTTCGGCCAGCGTCTCTCAACTGCTCCCTTCTCCCATACGCGGTGGGACCGTCAACAAATCTGATTTTATTTTTGTTTCTCAAGAGTGCTCCGCCGACTCCGCGGAGCTTGAATGTCCAATGTCAAACCAACTTCACCGCGGTCTAGTGGAGGCCAGAAAGTAGAGCTACATACTTGGGCGAAGGATCAAAAGGTCAGAAAGAAATGGGATAAATTTGTAAAAGAAACGCAAAAGGACTGGATGACAAAAGTGTTTTATGCAATTCACACTTCACGAGCAAGGATTTTGAGGGGTACTTACAATGGAGCATGGGCTCTATGTCTTGGGCAGCGTTACACATAGTCTCCTCAGGTTCACCTTGTTCAAACTCCTTTCTTCGTATATATATATTCGGTATCGGAGTCGCCGATGCTTGAGATGGAGTTTGTAGATGTATCAGACATTTTTTTATACATTTTTTGTACATAGAGTAAGAGTTATTAATTAAATTTAATAAATCGGTAGCCAAAGTCGGAGTGTTAGCAGCCGGATGCACGGTACTAGTTCTGTTTGTGACGTCACATTCCGGAGCAGCCCGATTGAGGAATTTTCGGGCTCTTTCGCTTTATCGAAATTACTTCCAAACGGCGCACATAATTCACATATAATATACATTTCTTTACTCTGGTGACTATTTGAATGCATCTGCGTAAAAATACATTCAGTCCAAGAGTTAGACTTTAAAGAAAATTGCAATCACTTTAAAGGGACTTGTAACAGTTCATTAACCACTTGCAGTCTGTGTGCAGATATAGTTTATATATATATATTAGTGCTGTCAAACGATTAAAAATTTTAATCGTGATTAATCGCATAATGTCGTTAGTTAACTTGAGATTAATCGCATATTTTATCCTTTTATTTCTGAAAGTGTAATAGCCTGTTTGCGCATTTTAATATGCAATTTTGCAATAAATGACACTAATAAAATACATGCTTGTACAAAAAATATTTTTATTTTGTTATCTTTCAAGCACTTTTCAGAATTGGAATGAAAACATCCTGGTGCCAAATGTTAAACTCTGGACTATAATGGCTATATGACTAATCATGACGCCCTGATATTTACACAGTGTGTAAACAAATGTGTAAATAAATACCTGTTTTCATGCCGATATATATTTTTTTGCCTCTTAAACAAAGATAGACATGGTATTATGCATAAACATATAAATTAATAAAAATTGTACATTTCAATAAAGTCATAAGTTTTGTTCATTTCTTCACTCTCTCTCTCTCTCTCTCTCTCTCTCTCTCTCTCTCTCTCTCTCTCTCTCTCTCTCTCTCTCTCTCTCTCTCTCTCACACACACACATCTAATTCTGAGCTTTCACACCAACAACAATCATTTCTTTGAATATATTTGCTTGCTGTTTCTATCCATATTCATTAGGGGTGTGCAAAATAATCGTCATGACGATGCATCGCGATTCAAATATTCGCGATCCAATGCATCGATTCTTGACGCCAAGAATCGATTATTAATTTAAAAAAATGAATAAATAAAATTGCATGAATTGTTGGCGAACATCAGCTAAAAACAAGTGGAATACAACTTCCAGTCCAGTAGATGTCGCTGCAGATGTGTTGACGCCCGCTGCCTTGTGTCACAAGCATTTCCAGCCGCGGGATACTGCGACGAGTCATTCATAAACAAAACATGGAGGAGACTGAGAACATTCGCCCGGCTCCCTCACCTGTCAAGTCAGATGTTTGGACGCATTTTGGCTTTAAAAACAAAGAAGGTAAAAACAAAATTGATATGACGCACGTAATTTGCAAACACTGTTACATCGTGATGAAATACTGTGGGAACACAACAAACTTAAAAGGCACATGCTGAGGCGTCATCCAGAAAAACAAGATGGAGTGCCGCAAGCACTGATTAAACTAACAACACTCGATTGCAAGCTAGCCCCAATTTCTACACGCGCAAACATTTGAATGTTTTCATTTCATTGGTTTAAAGGACCACTAAGGCCATGTAAATGGCACTGATTATCCTTATTTTGTTGTTTTAAGTTTTATAAATCCTAAGCACTTTTTGTCAGTGTGTCCACTCCAGTAATAGTAATGTTTGTGTCCAGTTACAGTAATGTTTATTTTCACGGCAATACCTCCAAAAGTCATTTCAATAAATACAGCTATGTATGAATTCAGTTGCTTTCAGTTACAGTACGTATCAATTAAAGACACTATCCAGATCATACACAGCCAGTCAGCCACTGGTGTACAGTGTTCAGTGAAAATATCACAATGCATTGCGATGCATTGCAATAATTCAAGTATCGTGATAGAATCGCATCGTGGCATGTGAATCGTGATTCGAATCGAATCGTGACTTCTTTGGCAATACCCACCACTAATATTCATAGAGTTTAAGCCTGGAAAAAGGTTTTAAATTTCCAGGTCATTCCAGCCTTACACTTTGCTTGCAACTGGGCAGGAGCTTAATGCCCTGAATGAAACTGTTTAGGAACTGATTAGTAACTCCAGGTCCTTCGTTTGGCAACGTGATTCATCCTTGGTTTGTCAAATACAGAGACAACAAATTAATAAACATTAAAGTGCGGTTTATGGGTTGGGGTTTCTGCAATGTTATCAACGTGTAAAAGCTCATCTTCAGAACCAATCTCTGCTTAAAATGGTTATCTGCACCATGTAATCTATTTTCAGCAGTTATCACCGGTTATTGCACCGTAAACTGCAGAAAATACGTGCAGAGTTGCTCTGTCTGCCTTTACTACCGTCGGCTCCTATGGCGGAGGGATATTTCAGCTGAATACACTCAAATGTATGTGCAGGCAGGTCTCATAAAAACCCCTATTTCGTCACTTATTTTAGAGCCCAAATAAGCGATTTCACTTTCAGAAACCTGCCCAAAAAAACCGCAACCCGTGACTCATGAAATTTAGAAGCGATTTTAGAAAAAAGAAGCCCAAAGTCGCATGTGTCCGAGGGTAAAAGAAACTTTGCGCTCACTGTTGGCAACAGTGAGCACAGCGCTGGTCTGTTTTGCTAGTTTTCTAGCACTCTTGAAACTACGGAAAGCGCCGAGGGTAAAAGTAACACAGTCCGGAGAGCGCGGCGGGGAGAAAAACATTAGGGAACGGTGTGTGTGTTTTGACGCGCGATTAACGGCGACAAAAAAATTGTTGCCGTTAAAATGGGTTTACGTTAACACCGTTAATAACGCGTTTAACTGACAGCACTAATATATATATATATATATATATATATATATATATATATATATATATATAGTTATAGTTATAGTTATATAGTTTATATCTATCTATTTATATCTATATCTATCTATATGTCTATATCTATCTATATATATCTATATCTATATCTATATATATATATCTATCTATATATATATATATATATATATATATATAGTTTGTGTATATATATATATATATATATATATATATATATATATATATATATATATATATATATATACCCTTTACCTTATAGTTTTGCAATTTGAAATGTCGTGTTTTCATCTCTTGTAAGAGGAAAATCTTCATAATTAATATGTTTGAAATTATCCATCTGTTTGTAATTAATCTATATAATTGAGTTAATGGAATAAAAATAACATTTCAATTATATTTTAACATTTTGAACATAACTGCATGTAGACTGCAAGATAATTGACCCAAGCACCGAATCCTGTGGTAATCAGCAAGTGACCCTGGCGCTTGAAGATTGATTATTTACATGAACAAACTGCAATCTGTCAGTCAAAAAAGATTTAAACCAGGATTTTAGATCCAAAATATATATTTTTACAATTAATCGTGGCTCCCTTTAAAGCAGCATTGTGTAACTTTTAGCCACTAGGGCCGCTACCCCTGTAACTTCCAGGGTTAGCGCCCCTGAAGGCCACTGGCAATACAGCACTCTGACAAAATGAAATGAAATGAAATCTCCCTCTATGTTTTGGAATCTAAATGCAGACCACATTGGACCAGCAGATTGAGAAGTCATGGAGCAAAAGGCCACACTCACCCCTCTAGATTAAATCCTACATCAGAGAGCCAAAAATATGTCTAATCAGGTGTCATATCTGTTTTTTTCTTTTTTGATTTTACTGCAACAAAAACGCTTTGTAGTCCAGGGCAGGATCTCCGGCATATTTAAGAATTTTGCAAGGATTCAGAACTTTAAACATCTCAGACTGCCATAACCTAGAATGGGTTTGACCAGAGTTGAAGACCCCTGGCATGAAGTGATTGCCGTTGAGAGCCGAGGGAATGATGGCTCAGCAGAGCTATGACTGTGTAAATCTGGCTACTCTGCTATAAAGAAATGAGGATTATTCTATGATTGATAAAAAATATGTTGTTCTAACTGCCAAAGTTTTTTTTATTTTTATAAAAAAGCAAAAACAATTTTTAGATTAAGGTGGACTCCTGCATGAGTAGATTGCCATTTTCTCTCCAATTTCCTGCTGTTGGACTTTAAAGTATGTGGCTTTGAATTAAAACCAGTGAGTAGGCTTCCAATGACTGATTACCTTTGTTTTAAAGGGGCCTATGTTGTCTATTGCAATGTGCATTGAAGTAGTATGAGTATTAACAAGAATGCCTATTCATGGGAAAATGTCCTCTTGTTGCAGGACTCTAAATGCTCTGAAAGGGCCCTTCCACCTGTGAATTACCGGCTGCTGTTCCTTTGCTCAGCTAAAACACCTGCAAGACTTCCTGTTGATGTGATTTATTGTTTTCCATGTTTGTGTACACTCACAATTCCCTATGTCCCTAAACGCAGCCGCTGAGTACTCTTTCTGACTTGTACGCTCTCTCAGAGATGCACTGGAATACTATGATACGTTTTTATAATTTAAAAGACAACAGGAGAATTGACAAGGTAATTGTTTAACACTGATGAAGAGGATGATCAGGGGTGCACGTTATGTTCTTCCTTTTATCTAACATCCTTCTCCGCCGTGAATAAAATGAAGAGTCCGCTGTTGAATGTAAACTGCTTGAGAACGGTTCTGCCTGTGACGTCTTCAGCTCTAACCTAAGCATGTCACACAGGCAGAAACCTGAAACAGGAACAATTTGGGGGAAAAAATGCTATTCATACATGTGAAAATTGGAATAAATCTTGAGATGCCTGCATCAAAGGAATGATGCAGGCATCTCATCATAAATATTTGCTGAAATTATGTTTTTCCTTAAATTATTTGGAATTATTTAATAAATATTTGTGTATTTGTGTTAATGAACTCTTGAATGTATTTCATCTCTTCTTGACTTACAAATCAAGATCTTTCCTGCTACAACAGAGTCAGTTATATTGATTTTGATTTATATGGTGGTCTGCTGGAGTTGAATGTTAGTGTTTATTTTGTGAGACACAGCAGCAGTCTAAAAATATTTTATGACGTACCTGCTTTTCACTTACACTTATTTTTTTACACATGAAGCAAAAAGTAATGTAGGATTTTAACATAACATTTGATTTTGAATTGATTAGATATGATTAATAAATTGAGAACACACACACACACACACACACACACACACACACACACATATGTACACTGGAGTTTTAGGAGGTAGCCAGAGGACGTGTTTCTTTGTCATATAAAACATTTTAGATTGGGACTACAGGAAATCAGGCGAACCTATGAAAAAGCTTTCAAAATATCTCATTTCTGTTACAGAACCTGGTGTTACAGGTAATGCACTGCAGGATTTAGTTACACATGTCGAGCCAAACTACATGAATTCAGACCCTAAACAGAAATGCACAGCATATGGGGATAATGAATGTGAAACAACCGTCATGTGTTAACCCTATTGTTTATGGATCTTTATGCTGAGTTTAACAATAACATTGCTCTCTAACAGATGGTGTTTTTGGAGATACTTACAGTTTCTAAAGTTGGAGCTGGACTCAATTTTCCAAACTATTTGTCCATTGTGAGATCCACTGATGCCTCGGTTCTTGTAGTCGAGAAAGTTTTCGGAAAGAGTCTCATCTAGAAAGAGAGATAAGACAGATGAGAACATGTGTCGTCCACCAACATAGAATTAATTTCTATTTATGTTCTTCCTGTTTATTCTGTTTAGTCAGTGTAAAATCTTAAAGGCAAGACACCGTTACGGATTCCAGAGTTCTTGGTTTCTTGAGGCTTAAATGATTTATCATATTTCTGAAGAATTCCATCCATCCATCCATCCATCCAAAATCCTTCTCCCCAGCAACATTCTCCAGCTTATTCAGGGGGATCCCAACGTGTCCCCAGGGCATACATAGCCCCTCCAGTGATTTCTGGGTCTCCTCCCAGTGGGACACCAAAAACACCAAAGGAAGGCACACAGGAGGGATCCTGGTTAGATGCCCAAACCACCTCGACTGGCTCCTTTCAATGGGGAGAAAAAGCGGATCTACTCTGAGTTCCCCCCCAGATAACAGAGCGTCTTGTATCTTGGATCTTGCTCTTTCAGACATGATCTCTAACTCAAGACCATAGTTGAGGATTGGAACTTAGACGGACCAGTAAATCGAGAGCTTTGCTTCTTAGCTCAGCTCTTTCTTTACCATAACAGACTGGGGCAGTGCCCACATTACTGCAGATGAGGCCCCAATTCATCTGTCCATCTCTTGTTTCATCCTACCATCGCTTGTGAACAAGACACTAGCATACTTAAACTCCTCTGCTTGAGGCAGAGACTGACTCCTAACCCACAGGAAGCAATCCACCTTTTTCTGGTTGAGAACCATGGCCATAGACTTAGAGGAGCTGTCTCTCATCCTGGTCGCCTCATACTGGACAGCAAACCGCTCCAGAGCATGCTGGAGGTCATGACCCGCAGAAGCAAACAGAACCACATCATCTGCAAAAGGAAAAGATGCAATCCTGAGTATTGCAAACCACACTCCCTCCTCTCCACAACTATGCCTTAAGATCCTGTATATCAACACCGCAAACAGGACTGGTGACAGTCCTGTTTGCGGTGGACTGCACAGTGGACTGCACAGTGGCAGTCCACTGCTCCCCAAGGGGATGGGTTGAATGTATGTTGCAATGACAATAAAGATTATTATTATTATTAAAGGACTGGTGACAAGGGGCAGCCCTGGTATAGTCCAACACACTCTGGGAACAGGCACAACTTTGTTTCAAAAATACAGACACAGCCCCCGCATTGGGAATACAAGGACTGCATGGCCTTTAAAAGCAGTCCAATTACCCCGTTTACCCACAGCAGATCCACAAGACAAATGTAGACCTAAAAAGCATACTCTTATGAACCCCTCAGCAATTCTGGAAGGGTAAATATCTGGTCCACTGTTCCACAGCCAGGACGAAAGCTGCATAGCTCCTCCTGGATCCGAGGATCCTCCAGGAATGGTCTACCCTCCAGGAAATGTTGCCATTGCCCACATGGGTGTTGAAGTCCCAGAGGACCACCACAGAATCCCCAGATGGCAACCCTCCAAAAAAATCATCCACAAACTGCAGAAAGACAAGGTAATCCTAACTGCTATTTGGTGCATAAACACAAACCACAGTCAGAACTTTCCCTCTTGCAGCTTGAAGTCACAAAGAGTTGACCCTCTCACTCACTGGGGAAAATTCCAAAATCAAGGTAATCAGCCGGGGGATTCTAAGTAGGCCTGGGCGATAAGCCGAAAATTTACTGACACCGTCCATGTAAGCATTTAAAAAAAAGTTAATTAAAGTTGTTTTTGTCTTTCTTTGGCTGTGTATAGGTAGGCTATGCTTATGTTCCTTTAAGACGCAGCACTACGTGTACAGTCTGTAGTCACGTGACTCCACCCCATTCAGTCTGTAACAAGTGAAAGAAGACAGCGAGGTTGAGAAAATGGAGGAAATTTCAAATGTTGACGCAGCAAAGGTGCTCAAGGAGGAAGAGGAGCAGCTATTAAGTAAATTGCAGCCACATCTGATTTCTGGTCACGCAACGGATCCATACATTAGTCTGACTGTACATTACATGAATGACAAATGGAAAAAGAGTGCTCGAGAGGGCACATTTTCCAGCCAATACTGGGGAGCTGGTCGAACAATGTTTAGGTGTGATACTGTCTGTATGGGACATCAAGGAAGAGGCCCTTGTTGCTATTACTACTATTTTGTGACAATGGCACAAACATAGCTAAAGCTCAAAGCTCGCTCCATAGATGGATGTGAGTGCAGTGTTTTGGTCACAGGTTGCACCTGGCAATCGGTAACTGTTCACATCTTAATGAAGTTATCTTTAAATAATATTGGCCACAAGCATAGCCGCTCCATATGGGTTATTATTATTATCATAATAACCCTGGCTTCAGGAGGGTACCCGGTTTCCCTAATCTGGGGGAAGGTTACCTATTATCGTGGTTGGAAAACGGAAACTTTGAATCGCTCTTAGTCTTACTCCTCCCCCGAGGCCAATTTGCCATGAGAGACCCTACCAGGAGATAAAGCTCCAGACAACATAACCCTTGGGGTCATTGGAGTACACAAACCCTCCAGGACATGAAGGTGGTGATTCAATGGAAGGGAACATAGTAAGACATAAAAATCTCATTAAACCCTGACATTATTTAAACATTTAAATAAGAATACATTTAAAAATTTCATTGCCGGGCACATCATGCTATTCAGTTTTTCCTTTACACACTGAACAGGGTTTCTTCTAGGATTTTTTTTAAACCGTGGTGTTGTTTTTTTGGGGGGAAGGGGGGCTTTTTCAAAGACAAAGAGATTACATTGATCTTTATGAAATAATTTATGGCCTTTAATACATTGCCTGCATTCACACAACAAACAGACAATTATCAGAGCCACACAAAGTGAAAGAGGTGAATGAGTGATTCAAGTTGTGTGTAAATGAAATTTAGGAATTATTTTAGCGCAACAGTTTTAATGACAAAAAAAGACTACTTCAAGAACTAGTGATGTCATATTTATTTTCTGCATCACCAGCACTTTTGTGCATGCAGGATCCATTTAGCCGTGGGCCCCCTCTCTATCTGCCCTCTTTGCTCTGACTGCATACAGGGCTTTCAGGACGAGCCAGCAGCTGTGATGTGCCTGTGAGACAGCGCTGAGGGAAGTAGGAATGGGCTCAGCTCTCGCTGCTGCTTCAATACAGTGACTCCAGAACAATTGGTGCTTTCACCTAAAGTTGCCAATAACACAGAAAAAGTCAATAGACTTGTTCCTAGTCGTTTTTTGGAAGAACAGCTCCAGAGGGGTCTGAAAAGTCGCTAAATGTAGAAACAAAGACACTAAATGGCAACACTGGCCTGTCGTCTCTACTTTTTCTTCCCTCCTGAGAGCAGCGCACCATGCGTTAGCCGCTAGCCAGCTTTGCAGCCAGGGCAGGAAGAAGAAGATTATGTTGGTTTTTCAAAACAAAGTACATTTTAACTTTTCATGATATTTAAATTAATTTCAAACTCTGATTATGGTTAGCATAAGTGTGCAAATATACACTATACATAATATAGGATGTATGCAGTATATCTCATATGCTTTACATTGTTTAAACATATATATTTTTAAAATTAATCCTTAAGTTAAAACAGCTTTGATTTTGCCGTGGCAGTGCACCATGAAAACCCTGCTGAAATCATCCAGTTGTGGTATATATAAAGTGGAACTGCAATGCTTTGGTCTGATTTTCCTTATTAATTATGTTCCCCCTTTTTACCCGTTCTGAAGTTTGTCTGAGCAACTTGTTTTGATGTGGTCTCTTTAAATCTAAATGAGGCACTTCACACCCCGACACCGTTCCAGGTTGTACAGTGTTCCACTTCACCCCGTTCAGCCATTTTTTTGAAAATGCTGTGATGTAATTATAAGAAAAACACAGTAGAGAACAGAGAAAACAGAACAGCTTAAAATATCACCCAAAATGGATATAGAGATGTCTACGCAGCATCAGGACAGATTGCATTAAAATGTACTGCATTACCAAAGTCTCCAAGTACACAACAAAATGTATTTAAGGGCTTTAAAAATTGGATTTAGCATGACATGTCCCCTTTAATGTCAGAAAATGGTGGAAATAACTATACTAAGTCACATCCAACTTACCAACAAGATACATTCCAATCCAGTCTCCAGCATCCACTTCCTCCTTGATGTCCCATGTGACCACCAAATCTTCGGACTGGCCTATGGTGTAGTGGGCAGAGCTGACAGTGAGTGTGGAGCGGGCGTCGGGTGAGACCAGATCATTGTCGCTGGTGGAGCGCTGCAATCCCAGCATGAAGGTCTCCTGGTTCAGACCGTTGACTGCGTATGTGTCCGGACCGCAGCTGTGACGAGCTGGGCCCTTGCAGCGCTGCCGGGACTGGCCACTCCGGGAGGGGGAGGCCATTGCAGCCAGGCTCAAGAGCCGGTTCTGATACAAGTTCTGCATCAAAGTACACAACAGTAAATATAGTGAGTGGATCCTTTGTTGGTATTTTAGTGTTTGTTTTCTAATTGACTAACTACAGTTGCATGCAACTACACTTTATCACCTTTTGCCACCTTTCAACCTAAACCTTCCATATATTTATTGGGATCTTAGCTGATTGACCAACACATAATTGTGAAGTGACGAGAAAATATTGTAAACATAATTTACAAATAAATATCAGAACAATGCTGCATACATTTGCATTCAGTCTCCTTTAGCGAAACCATTAAATGATAGTCACCTAATTAGTAAATAGAATCCTGTGTGCAGTTAAACTTTAAAGTAAAATCACATGGGACTGATTCAATCTTTAGTCCCACGTGTCGGACTAAAGTTCCAACTCGTGGGACTAAAGTTCCCTTCTGGCTTGGGAACCCATTGAGATCCTCTACAGTGAGCTGGGAAGCATGTCTGAGTTTCCCCTCTGGCCCTGTTAGCGTTGCAACCAGTTCTCATATAAGCAGATGGATGGATGAATTCAAGAATGTGGCAAGCCATATTAAAAATGTAAGCATATTTAAAATGGTTGTCAAGTAAGATGAGACTACAACTGATTTTTGTTTTGGCCACCTTGCAAAAAGATAATACTGCACATCATTCTAAACAACTATAATTTGAACCATGGTGACAGGGGTTGATGGAGTTAAAGAAAGTAAAAAATTCTTATATAAAATCCTCTTAGAGGTTGCAAAGACTTCAGTCTGTGGCAGAGCTTTGGCTTTCACCAGGATAACTAGAATGTTCAATTTCTGAAGACATTGAAGAAGGCGCCTGCCAGGTGGTGCGTATAACTGAAGTTATTTAATTGTTACTTGTATAAAAAAAAAATAAAAAAAAGGAAAATGTGCCCCCCCCCCCCCCCCCATTGCACCGGTGGGCCAAAGCGGCCCCTCAGTTCGCCTATGGCTGGGACCGGCCCTGGCTGGCTGCCTGCAGCACGCAAAACTCCAAACAACTGTAGTTTATTCGCTCAATTTGGGGAGGGTTTCGGGTTGTTGCCGGTCTGAGGTGATTTGCGAAAAATCTTTCAGTCCTACACTAATGAGGGTTACATTTCCTGAATCCAGACAAAAATACCTACGTTTTGATGTATAATTTCAATCTGAAAAACTCACACAGAAATAAAAGGCAATTAGAAGAATTTTATTGATACAATATTTTAAGAGTTTGGCGCTCAGACCTCGGCAGGAAAAATTCACGCTGAATTATACTTCAATATGCATAAGCAGGCGTATGAGAATAGGGATATTTCCCCCCAGGCCTGAAACAGGTGGTGGAGTGGAGATAAATCAAGTTTGTTCAGTCCATATGATGAACTGTTTGAGCTAGATGTCCAACTTGGATAAACACAGGTTTGCATGAACTGTCCATGATGAGCAAGCATGAAGCGACTGTGGAGAGGATAAACTCCCCTTTGGGAAGAAACCCCTGGCAGAACCAGGCTCAACATGACGGTCTTTTGCCAGACCGTTTTAAGGCGTGACTGGGAATTCCATAAGAGTCCAGGAGGAATAACACTCTGATAGGGACGAGGTTGAAGGAGGACCGTAGGAATGCCAGGCGGAGCTTGCTACGATGGTGGAGAAGGGGATTGAGGTGGGTTGAATCCGGACATCAGAGTCCAAACCAGACACGCGCAGCCACCGCTTGCTCGTTGAGGAGAAGGCCGAGACAAGGATGTGGAGTTCTTTTAAGATGAACCCAGGATGCTGATTGGCTTTGAGAAGGAGCAGTTCAAAGCTTGCGTCGGAGGCGGATGAGTCTCTGATTGATGGAGGTAGGCAATAGAGTTTCTTTAGTTTGAATTTTCGCTTAAGCTCCATTTGTGTACGTAGAGTGAAAATTGAGCTGTATTAACGATGACGGAAAAATAATTAACTATTATAATAATAAAGAACCCTTATTAGGTGGATAGTACTAGGCTCCGCCATGCATTTTCAATGCATAGGCGGGCGTCTAATAAACTAGAAGAGCCAAAGCTACAAATGATTTTTTGTAGATCAATACAGCTCTTAAAATAGACCAGGCAATGTCCAGACCTATAACCAATTGAGAATCTGCCAAAAGACTCGAAAATTGTTGTTAATGAATGCTCTCCATCCAATCTGAACGCTAAAGCTGTTTTACCAATAAACTAAGCTGTTTGAGATGTATTATAAAATGTGCAGAGAAAGGAGGTTTTTTAAAGTACTGACCCAGGGGGTGAAATATAAATGCATACCATACTTATATAAAATAGTTTTTATTTGGAAAAGGATCAGAAAACCATGTATCACAATCCACTTCACAGTTATGCTTTCCTTGTGTTGATCTGTCCCACAAAATCCAACAGAATAAACCTGGAAGCATGTGGTCATTAGTGTCATACCAAGAAACTCTATATTCTCTCTGTGGTGGTGAAACGTCTCATCACTCTTTCTCTAGTTAAATCATCTGTAAGAATAAGTACTATAGAACCACCATAATGGTTCCAGATTAACATTTTTACATGCTGGTATTCTGTGCAATCCCAGTTTGCCTCTCATGCATGATTAGCCTTCAGGGTGCAGGCATATTGCTGTAGCTTGTGCTAGCCAAAACATCTCCGATGTGTGAATGTAAACAATTCAGTAGTGTTTTAAGTGTGAGCTGCAGGTGCAAAGCAAGCTGATGAATAAACATTAATTCAGCCTGTTATTCAGCCAATGCTAGTACAGCTCTGTGCTGTACTTTAGTGGTATTGTTCTATTTCATCCCTACTGACCGCCAGAGGCGGTGCTTCAAGCACTGAATGATCACTCTTGCGCTTGCGCAGGTCGAGAATTAGTATCAACAAAGTCACCTGTGACCTACCGGTGATCAGCGGAAGCCTATATAGGCACGTGACAGTTCAGTAGTTCAGTCCCTTCTCATCTTCTCGCACGCAGGTTTGTTGTGAGCGGTTCCTTCTACAGACACGTGAGTTTTCTCTGTATAACCGCTTTCTCCGTCAGCTCGCTGCCAGTAGCCCCGTGATCGTTTGCGGTCGGAGCTGCGGGCGTGCTCGCCCTCCAGGGGCTGCGCGAGCGACGATTGTGCCTACAGACCTCATTGGGTGAGTCTGTTTCCTTTCATTTTTCTGAACCCCGCGGGTAGCGTCTTGACCCGCCGGTGTTGCTTGAGTTAGCAGCTGGTAGTAGCTGCTCATTTTGTTTACTCACCAGTGGCGTCCTCCGCCCGCGTTGAGTCCTTTTGTTTAACCTGATTTAAACAAGTCGGTTATCGTTCGTTTTTACCTCGCCGGTGGCGTTTTCTGCCTGCGCTGAGTTTCTTGGTTGAATCTGATTGAAACAGTTTGTTACTGTTTACAATTATCTCATCAGCGGCGTTTTCTGCCCATGTTGAGTTCCTTTGGTTGAACCTGGTCGAAACAGGTCGTTACTGTTTACATTACCTCGCCAGTGGCGTTTTCTGCCCGCGCTGAGTTTCTTTGGTTGAATCTGATTGAAACAGTTTGTTACTGTTTACAATTATCTCATCAGCGGCGTTTTCTGCCCATGTTGAGTTCCTTTGGTTGAACCTGGTCGAAACAGGTCGTTACTGTTTACATTACCTCGCCAGTGGCGTTTTCTGCCCGCGCTGAGTTTCTTTGGTTGAATCTGATTGAAACAGTTTGTTACTGTTTACAATTATCTCATCAGCGGCGTTTTCTGCCCATGTTGAGTTCCTTTGGTTGAACCTGGTCGAAACAGGTCGTTACTGTTTACATTACCTCGCCAGTGGCGTTTTCTGCCCGCGCTGAGTTTCTTTGGTTGAACCTGATCGAAACAGGTCGTTACTGTTTACATTACCTCGCCAGTGGCGTTTTCTGCCCGCGCTGAGTTTCTTTGGTTGAACCTGATCGAAACAGGTCGTTACTGTTTACATTATCTCGCCAGTGGCGTTTTCTGCCCGCGCTGAGTTTCTTTGGTTGAACCTGGTCGAAACAGGTCGTTACGGTTTACATTACCTCGCCAGTGGCGTTTTCTGCCTGCGCTGAGTTTCTTTGGTTGAACCTGATCGAAACAGGTCGTTACTGTTTACATTACCTCGCCAGTGGCGTTTTCTGCCCGCGCTGAGTGTTTTTTGGTGAACTAAATTGAAACATCCATTTCACTAGTGGCGATTTCTGTTCGGTCAAGTGGGTGAAGCGGCTCCTGGGTACGGGCTCCGTCACTCAGAGATGGAACGTCTTTGTTGTTCCACTTGTTTAGCCCCTTTGCATCCTGAGGATGGCCATGACCTGTGCCCCCCTTGTCTGGGTGTTGACCACCTCAAGGAGGCGCTTACCGAGGCTGCCTGCCCCAATTGCAGCGTTCTGCCCCATGTGGCGCGGCTGGCCCGGCTGTCCTCAGTCGAGCAGCCTGTTCCCTGGATGGGCTCTCACCAGCAGGAACAGTTGCCCCCTGGCCAGGGGTTATCCTCTAAACGCCCTGCCTCGGACGCTCCGCCAATAGCTGGGAAGAAGTCCCGCCATTCGGGGCGGGGGCTGTCCTCTACAGTGGATCAATTATCTTCAGAGTTGGCCCAGATGAAGGCTCTACTCCAATCTTTGCGACCTCCCCCTGTCCAGGGATTGGTCTCGTCTCCAGCTACTGAAGAAGCTTCAGTCCTCAATGAGGACGCCCTCTCGCTGGCGGCATCTGACACCCTCTTTCGGGGGGAACCCCAAGCACATAGCCCGCAGGTGTCGGATGTTGAATCCGACATCTCTCTGGGGGGTACGGGAGAGTCGGTGGCAACTGCTATTAAAGCTGCCCTGGCACAGTTGCAGGTGGATTCTCCACAAGTTCAGCCCGCCACCTCTAGCGCATTTTTCAGACACTGTGAGGCCGGGATGGCCACCTTCGCTGTACCACCTTCAGAGGAGTACATCAAGGAACTCCACACCTACTGGTCGGATACTCGGGCTCTTTCTTGCCCGACATCAGACGGAAGAGCTCTTGCCGCGATGCACGAGGCCCCAAAGTTTGGGTTAGGTCAGATGCCAGCTGTGGAACCTGGCATTGCCTCCCTTATTGTTCCTCCGGAGGAGGCCCTACGAGGTAGCGCCCGCTGTCCACGGCCACAGTGTCGCATTACAGACGATCTGCTCTGCCGAGCCTACGATTCAGGGGTTAGGATGGGGCGTGTTGGGAACTCCCTCTCCCATTTGCTGCTAGGCCTGGCATCTTCCCTGGAGGCACAGTCGCTTGACCAGTCCACTCAGGGCATGCTGGATGTGTCTCTCCAGGCCTTTGCCCTGATGTCAAGGGAGCTGGGGCATACATTGTCCACCCTGGTCCATGCTCGGCGCCAGGTGTGGCTGGCTCAGTCGCCACTCACCGAACCCTGCAGGCGGACACTGCGCGCCTTGCCGGTGGTTCCAGGGGAGCTTTTCGGCTCTGCTGCAGTGGAGGCTCTGGAACGCACTGCCCAGGCTTCTCGCACCAGGCAGCAGCTCGCGGGGCTCCACAGGCGTGACCGTCGGCCTGTGAATACTTGGGCGGCTTCTGGCTCAGGATCGCGGTCATCCAGTTTACCCGTTGCCCCAACCTTGCCTCGAGGTCCGGCTTCTAGGGTGACTCGAGCCCAGACAGTCCGGGCAGGGGCCCGGGCTTCGCACCCCTTTCGGGCTATGGAACCAGCTCGCCCCCCCTCTAGGCCCCCAAGGGGCCGAGGGACCCGTAGGTGAGGCACTGGGGCCGGCGGTTGGATATTTCACCCCAGGTCAGCTTCTGTACTGGGGCGAATGCACCCCAGATTCTTGGGTACTCTCCACTCTGACCAGGGGATACCGTCTCCAGTTCCACCGCCGGCCCCCGTCTCATGGAGGAGTTCGGATGACCACCATCTGCAACCCTCTGAAAGCACAGGCACTGTCCAGCGAGCTACGTACCTTGCTGGTCAAGGGTGCGATAGTGCCTGTGGACCCCCTGCTGGATCCAGGGGGCTTTTACTCAGTGTATTTTCTGGTCCCCAAAAAGAATGGGAATCTTCGTCCGGTGCTGGACCTCAGGGGGCTCAACACCTATCTGAAGGACATGCCCTTCCGCATGCTTACAGCCAAGGGGGTTCTGCAGGCGATCTCCCCAGGCGACTGGTTCACGTCAATCGACCTGAGGGATGCGTACTTCCACGTCCCTGTGGCACAGGTTCACTGGCGGTTTCTCCGCTTTGCATTTCAGGGGTGCCATTATCAGTTCAGGGTACTCCCGTTTGGGCTCTCCCTGTCTCCCCGAGTGTTCACCAGGGTGGTGGCAGCAGCTCTGTCCCCCCTGCAGGCACAGGGAATTCGTATACTGCCCTATCTGGACGATTGGCTGATTTGTGCCGCAACCCGCAGTCAGGCGATCAGGGACACCCAGTTGGTGCTCTCCCATGTGCACCGGCTGGGTTTGAAGGTAAATCTGGAGAAGAGCAGCCTCACCCCCTCCCAGGTGACAGTGTTCCTGGGCATTCTCCTGAACTCTGTCTCCATGACCGCCCGTCCTTCTCCCCAGCGGGTGACCAGTATTTTAACTATGTTGCCTGCCTCCATCGTGGTGCGGCACCACGTTTCTTAGATTATCTGAGCCTCCTGGGCACGCTTACCGCTGCTTCCAGTGTGGTTCCACTGGGGCTTCTCTCCCTGCGCCCTCTGCAGATGTGGCTGAACAGCCTGGCTCTGGACCCCACCCGTCAGGCACACAGACACAGGAGAATTCGTGTCGCGCCGCACTGTCTGCGGTCTCTGTCCCTGTGGAGGGACGAATCCTACATTGTGGGAGGAGTTCCGCTCGGGCCCCTTCCGTGCCGGAGGGAGGCTGTATATACGGACGCTTCCACTCTGGGTTGGGGCGCAACCTGGCGGGACCACGTGACACAGGGAGTGTGGTCCACACGGGTGCAGAGGGAACACATCAATGCCCTGGAGCTCCGGGCTGTAGCCCTCGCACTCCGGAGTTTTCTTCCGGGACTACGGGGGAAGCATGTGCTGGTCTGGTCAGACAACACCACAGTGGTTTACCACATCAACCACCAGGGCGGGTCCAGGTCCCCGAGACTGCTGTCCCTAACACACCAGCTCCTGGTGTGGGCGTCGTCTCGCCTCACCAGCCTCAGGGCGGCCTATATTCTAGGCTGGTGCAACGGGCCCGCAGACTTCCTCTCCCGCACATCGCCTCTTCCAGGAGAGTGGCGACTCCACCTGGAGGTGGTGGATCACATCTGGGGGACATTCGGCAGAGCAGGCATGGACCTCTTTGCCTCCAGAGACACGGCCCACTGTCCCCTCTGGTTCTCCCTGTCAGACAGTTCCTGTCCTCTGGGGTGCGATGCGCTGGCCCACGATTGGCCCAGAACTCTCCTTTATGCCTTTCCCCCATTGGGTCTGATTCCCCAGACCCTCCTGCGGGTTCTCCAGGAAGGGCACAGGCTCCTGCTGATAGCCCCATTCTGGCCAGCGAGGACTTGGTTTCCTCTGCTGCGCAGGCTTTGTTACAGCTCGCCGATGCCCCTCCCATCCAGGAGGGACCTCCTATCCCAACTGGGGGGTCAGATTCTCCACCCCGACCCGGGCCGCCCGCGCCTTTGGCTTTGGCCTCTGCAGGGTCCGACCCCACGTTCTCCCGATTCGGGGGCGATGTGGGCCACACGATAGCCTGTGCATGGGCACCATCCACCCGGGCTGCTTACACAGCCAGATGGGCAGCTTTTACCACCTGGTCTGTCAATAAGGGGCTGGACCCCATACACTGTCCCCCATACACAGAGTCCCTGCTGGACTTCCTTCAGGAGTTGCTTAACCGGGGGCGGTCCCCTTCCACCCTGAAGGTCTATGTGGCTGCCATTTCCCACTGGCACACTGGGTTCAATGGCTGCTCTGTTGGAAGGTATAGGGACATAGTGCTGTTCCTCAGGGGCGCAAGACGCTTACATCCTCCGAGGCGCCGGGTGGCTCCTACCTGGGATCTTAATTTAGTACTGGAAGCTCTTCATTCCCCACCCTTTGAGCCGATTGCAGCAGTGGATCTGGAACGGCTCTCAATGAAGACGGCCTTCCTGCTGGCCATGGCTTCCGGCAGACGAGTGGGGGAACTGCATGCCCTGTCTATAGCCGAGCCCTGTTGTCGGTGGAACCCGGATGGCTCCGGGGTGACCCTGTGGACCGATTCTTCCTTCGTCCCGAAGGCCCCCACAATGGCAGGCACAGTCTTGCCGCTTCGGTTATCCCGGTTCGAGTCCGGGACCCCTTCTGAAGCTCTGTGCCCAGTCAGAGCGCTGGAGGTCTATGTCCGCGCTACAGCAAGCATGCGACTGACCGACAGCCTCTTCGTATGCTATGCTGGCCAGCGGCGAGGTTGTGCCCTGTCCAAGCACAGACAGGGTTGTGGGGGCGATATCTGTGGCATACTCTCTGCAGGGTCAGCCCCTGCCTCAGGGAGTGCGGTGCCACTCCACGAGGAGCCTGTCAACCTCGTGGGCTGCCATGACGGGGGTGCCGCTGGAGTCCATCTGCGAGGCGGCCTCATGGTCTGTGCCGACCACTTTCACAAGGTTCTATAGAGTTAACATGGCTACGCCTCATCCTCTCCAGGGCATCCTGCAGCAACCACCTGGTGCGTCCCGCTAAGGTAGGTGCTGCTGCCGGTACCGGTGGGTTGTTCCTTTCTTTCTGCATCCCTCGGGACCTTGTTGGCATACGTCATTCGGTGCTTGAAGCACCGCCTCTGGCGGTCAGTAGGGATGAAATAGAACGATAGTTACGTATGTAACTACGGTTCTATGAATCCCGGATGACCGCCAGAGCGTTCGGTCCCTCGGTATTGCTGGCTCACCAGAAGATCGAGGGACTGAACTACCGGTGTCACGTGCCTATATAGGCTTCCGCTGATCACCGGTAGGTCACAGGTGACTTTGTTGATACTAATTCTCGACCTGCGCAAGCGCAAGAGTGATCATTCAGTGCTTGAAGCACCGCCTCTGGCGGTCATCCGGGATTCATAGAACCGTACTTACATACGTAACTATCGTTCTTGTTATTTGGAGAGTGGCAGTGTCATCTAGGACAGCCTTCATCTGGTCAAGACCTTCTACAGGACAGAGGGGGTGGAGCACAAAGTGATCTGGCTGTTCTGATCCTGTTTCTGTTCTATAGTCGCAAAATTAAAACAATTATCTCATTTGATAATTTTTTGAGTCTCGGTACATTTGCTGATAGATGCTGACAAAGCAGATGATCGTTGTTATCAGGTCAGCTAGGTTTTCATCTGAAACATCTAACAGAAAGATTAGAAAGCAGCTTCATTTCCGGCCAATCACAACACCACTAGCGGCCGATAGCTGATGCTTGAAGGGTAATGGCTTCAAACAGCATTGTCATGGTGTTAAGCTGAAGTAGCACTCCAGCCTAAAAATGACAGTCTCACAGACAGTTGTGGGACTTTATCTCCACCCCAGGAAGCTTTATTGAATTCATACATCACATCAAGTTAAAGTGGTGAAAATTAGCCAGAGCACCTGGAAGGCAGAACAATTTCAAACCCGCTTGCATAAACAAACAGCAGCCATACAGGCACAGATGGAGCATGCAGCAACCATGCTTAATTTACAGGCTGAAAACCAAACAATGAAAACAGAATACCAACAATCAAGCTGAAGTATGAAGTAACAGTATGTCTGAGAAACAAGTAATATTTAATATACATGTTAGAATAACCCATTTAAACTCCAAAACCTACATCTAATTGAATATATGTGGAATAAATTGAAAATTGTTGTTTACAGAAGCTCTCCATCCAATTTGGCTGAGCAGGGCATTGTTCTGGCTAAGAAGATTTCAGTGCCTAGATTTACAAAGACATAGCTCAAGATAGATGTAGCTCTGCTATAGGCTGTAAAGCCGCAATAAAATTGCACGTCACATTTCCAGATTTTTGTTTATAAAAAAATCTAACAAGAGATGCATCATTATAATTCTACTTTACAATTATGCACAATGTTTTGTTGGTCTGTTCCATAAAATCCAAATAAAATAAAATAAATGGAACTTTAATTAAAATAATGTGAAAATGTGACAAGGCTCTGTAAACCTTGAGGAGAGAGGTGAAGGCAGTACCTAGTAGAGGTGGGAACAAGTCATTACTCCTCAAGTCACAATCAAGTCTCCACTGTCAGGTCAGTTCCCAAGCCAAGTCAAAAGTCACTGTTAAATCGTGGGGTATAAATTTCAAGTCACTAACAAGTCATAAAGTGTCATCTCTGAAACGTTAATGTGATGAACAAATGATTTTACCATTTACATGGTCAATTTTTTACTTTAAAGAGAGTATGAAGTAATTTTAAGTAAAGACGCTCAAGTCCCGGTCAAGTGACAAGTCATTAGTCTTCAAGTCAACGTCGAGTTGTGAGTTTTTTCTGAAAAAAGTCAAGTCTTAAGTCTTCAAATCTGTGACTTGAGTCTGATATCAGTCAAGTCATCAAGTCAAACTCTACACCTCTGGTAATTAGAGTACAACATAATGATGAATCAACCCTTATACTGCAAAACATATTGCAAAATGTTGAAAAACTCTGCAGTGAACTGCATCATAATGCAAGATGTGTCTTTATAGTATAAATGGAGAACAAAACAAATAAAAACAGCCGGCTGTCAATGCAACATAAAATGACTAGATGTAATATAATGATACCAATGCCTCATGTGTTCTGCTTTTCTGTGGAGGTTGAATGGACGGCTACAGGAATTATCTTGCTAATTCATCACTGATTACAATAACTAAATCATTATGGAATCTGTGAATGGAAACTATAGGAAATGCATCACAGCTGAAAAATGCAAGGCAAAATGACAGAAATCAGCTTCCAAGACACAGGTAACCTATAATTCAGATTGAACAAAGACTAGCACGTATGTATGTGTGTTCGGCTATAATTACTACTGCCAAAAGCACTACTTTATTGTCTGTTTACTTCTTACACTGGTCAGTAATGGCACAGACACAGACAAAATTGTTGGTACCACTCTGTTAGTGAGAGACAACCCCACAATACCTTGATACTGACAAACTGAATAATAATAAAAAAAATCTACTGAGAATTAACCAATGAAAGTAAGACACTGCTTCTGATGTGTGGTTCAATAAAATCTTTTTAAAAAACAAACTAATGAAACAGGTCTGGACAAAGATGATGGGAACTCAAACTGATATATTTTGCTGTGTTAATAATTTGTAAAATGCATTATTTGGCTATTAAAAGTAAGAATTGCCCTGCGATAGACTGGCGACCTGTCCAGGGTGTACCCTGCCTCTCGCCCATTGACAGCTGGAGATAGGCACCAACACCACTTGCGACCCCACAAGGGATAGACGTGTTAGATAATGGATGGATGGATGAAGAATTGTTTCAACTGATCATGGGATAAAGTGGGTTTGATTGTTGGAACAGCATTCATTTAGACACTTAAAGCTATAGTTGGTAATCCTGTTCAGAAAAACTTTTTATTATACTGACAACATAATGTACCGCTTACAGGTAGTAACATTCAAGTACTGTTTGGGAGTGCTCAGCTGAACAGAGGCAATCACTGCAATCAAAAGATTTCTGTAACTGTTAATGACAACTTTTGACCCTGTCAACAGGTATTTTGGCCCACTCATCATGAGCAAACTGCTCCAGTTGTCTCAGATTTGAAAGCTGCCTTCTCCAGATGGTGTTTCAGCTCCTTCTATAGATGTGCAATAGGATTTAGAACAGGGGCCATAGGAGGCCATTTCAGGATGGTCGTATAGGTGTTCTTGGGTAGTTCTTGTCATGGTGCAGCTTTGTCTGCTGCACCATGCACATATTCAGGACATTTTTCACCTTCCATTCAGCTCCGGTCTATTGCTCTCGTCAGTGCGGCGGTGCGGTGGGCGGATTTTTCCCCCATTGGTGCGCTGCGTGCGACGGATAAACAGTGGGGAAAATGCATAACTAAATACTGTAAAGGGCTCCTATAAAGGGAACAGGGGTACTGACAGATCTGAGATGAATCACCTGATGTTACAAGTTCTTTAAATTACCCTTAAAAGTGCGCACCTGAATTAAAGCGCGAGGCAGCAGCCCACCGAAGCGCCACTGATTCTGTGTTGTTAAAAACAAAAGAGCATGAAACACAGCTACTAACTCTCCTATTGACTTTAACTGGCACACGTTGCTACCGATGTGAGGACATTAAACGTAGTCATTCACGTTTTGAATGGTGAACGGTGATAAAAGCACCTGCTCCAAGGGAAAGGAGGGGGTGAGAGGAGCAAGCGTATTTCTGAGGCACAGAAATACGGTGCATGTAGTTAAAAAATGCAGAATTAATAAAAACGATACTCATAAACAGACTAAGTGGCGTTTTAAACTGCATCTGGTTAGCAGAACTGTTTCATGATCCAGCGTGCAGCCATAACTGGTTCTGAATGAACCGGTCATCTGGCAAAATCTGAGCCACTTCCCGAAGCAGTCACGTGGTACAGCCGGGCAGCGAGGCTTCGGACGTCATCGTTTTCGGCTCCTCCCCTAAATGAAGCAAGCTCCAGAACATAATGGTTCTTTTCAAGCTATGCTTTATTTTTATGTCTGTGAAAATAGTGTAATAGTTGTCTCTGCCACTGTTTAATTTTCTGTTTTGTATTTTTGCTAAATTGTAAATTCAAATCAAACAATTAAATCGATTTATCGCCCAGCTGTATCACATGGTCAAATTATTTTAAATCTTTTCTAGGGGTACCATCAATTTTGTCCAGGCATGTTTCATTATTATTATTTTTTATTAATTCAAAAGCAATGTGTGGTTTCCATTAGTGAATTATCAGTCTATTTGCATTCATTATTAGTTTTGTCGGTTTCAAGTTATTAGAGTGACCATTGTGACCACAAGATTTTGTCCAATCCACCTAAGGAGCAAAACATAAATACATTCTAAAACATATTTCTACATCCCCACTAACATAACCACATATGCCAGCTAGTTGTTTATTGTCATTAACATGGTCCTAACATGACTCTGGCAGGATAACTCACCACTCTTGGCAAAACTGGTAAAGCTCATTTAGATTATCCGGTTTAGTCCCATTGTTTTTTTTAACTCATTGAGTTTATTCATTGTATTATAATTGTGCCCATGTCTTTACATAAACATCTATCCTGAATTGTAGGCAACAAGGGCACATCCTGACCCCGTAAGAGTTCACTGTGTTTTTGGAGAATGCTTTGATCCTGCGGCGCTGCAACATCCTTACCAGAATATCCGAGTATAGCACAGACAGACCGAGAGAGAGATAGATAGCTGACCATGATGGAAGCTCGGATCAGATCAGAGGCTGCTCCAGTTAGAGAGCAGCTTCAGGGCACAGCTCTGTCAGCCTTGACTGATTGGTCTAAATGCTCAAGGATTTTGTGTGCAGTTAAAGATGAAGAATGACTGTCTGCACGCAAACTGCAACTTGCTTTTGTCTGCCTGGCCCACCATGTTACCTAAATCAAAACTTTTTATGTGATTCAAAAACAATGCTCACTATTGGATGATTTGACAAACACTATATTATGAAAAGTATTCACTCTTCTGCCTTCAAACACATGCACCTGGGTGGATACCTTTATTCCACAGGGTTTAATCCAATGTTGGCCCACCCTTTGCTGCTATAACAACCTTAGTTCCTCTAGAAAGGATTTCCATAGGTTTCAGCGATGTGTTTAATAAGCATTTTGGACCATTTTTCCAGAAGTGGATTGATAGGTCAGACACTGATGTTGGACGAATAGGACTGGCTCTCCCTTCTAATTTATCCCAAAGGTGTTTTGTGAGGTTGATGTCTGGGCTCAGGGCAGAGAGGTTTTTCCACACAAAATGTGCTCACCCATGCGTTCAAGTTGAACCCATCCCTAAGTTTACCCACAAAGATGCAAACCCAGACTTATTAGTTGGATTTCCAGACAAAGAAGCATGGTATATATTTCCAGAGATCACATGACCACTGCACTAAAGTCCAGTAGTGGTATGTTTTACAGAACTACATCTACCGTTTTGCATTGCATTTGGTGATTTACTACTTGTATGCAGCTACTTAGTCATGGAAACCCCTTCAATTAAGTACTCTGTGAGGTTCTTGAGCTAATCTGAACCCTGGAGCTTGAAGGTCTGCAGCTATTGACTCTCCAGAAAGTAGACGACCTTTGTGCACTCTGCACCTCAGTATCCCCTGACCTTACTCTGTTATATTGTGTTTACAATTGCCTCTATAATGTCATAACATTAAAAAACAGCTGTGAAATGTTCTGTGGAGAGGAATAAACTCATTGAATATATTACATCCTATCATGGTACCAAGCTGGAATTCACTGACCTTCAGAAAGAAAGCTATTCTTTAACAAATGTTTGTGGAAGCATCCTGCATGCCTGGGGGCTGGATTTGATACACTGGTGGCAACAGAACTGATTGAAACATCTGAACTCAATTGGTCAGATGGTTACCCAATACTTTTGACAATATAGTTTACATTTAATATTGTTGTCTGTTACAAAAATGCAGCAAGATAAGAGTTTGAAATAAGGATGAAACACTTAAATATCAGGCCTTTCCACATAGCATGTCTGTATCACAAGGCTTCGGTGTCTCATGATGTTACAAAGAAACTGTAGATGCAAACAGAAAATGGGTGGTGAGAGCCAAGGGCAAGGGGGGGGGGGGGGGCACTGACCTTGAAACTACAGAGCTGCATCAGCATAATGACCAGGTAACCCAAAGCAGACCAAAACCTAAAGGGAAGTGGGACGAGAAGGGTGGTGTGTTACAGTGGAAGCAGCAGATGAAAGTCAAGCATGGCACACTTCCTCACATCAGAGCAAAAAAATAAACATCACTGTCATCATCATTTCATGCTTCATCTTGTTCAGATAAAAATATGAATAATCCAGAATGAGTGGAAACACAGGTGGACAAACACAGGAACAAAGACAATGTGTCCTTTTCACAAAAAACATGGAGGACACAGAGACAGAGCAGCTCACATTTATAGTAAGACACCAGGAAAAAAAAACAGCAACAACAACATGGTTACATGCACATCAATGAGAAGTCACATGGTTGGGGTTCCTGCAAACAGAACTATTTGTAAGAAATCTGCTCTGAGAACTGATAGAAGTTCACTGCATTTGCTAATTTATCCATTAAACTGTTATAACAGGATTTACAATAGAGATGTGCGTGCCAGCTAGGAGCTGAAGGTGACATTTACAGATTCCTGTAAAAGAGAAAAAAAATCACATCTCCTGGCCACATCCTTAACGTTGCAACCACAAGCTTCAATGAATGGCATTACAAAGTAGAAAGTACAAATAGTAACACTTGGGAGCCTGTTTGTTTTTTTGACAAGTTACCCAGTAAAAGTCATTGTCTCATGCATATTTCCTAAAACAAAGTCCCCAAACATGTTACCCACTCACGTGCATGAAGAACAAAACACCTGCCCTGTATTTGTATTGGGCTATCACATACAATTCCAATAAAATGCACTGAAATGTGGTCAGGACGAGGGAAAGTGACATGCTGAAACATGAAGTGGCCAGTGCGACACCGGCGGTTTCGCCACGGATCGGTCTTTTGAGGTAGAGGATTTTCACCCCCCTCATTATCGGGGGTTGTGGGTGGGTTTGTGGAGTCCTGCCGCCATTTTTGTTATCAGTTGAAGCCATTGGCTCAAGGCGCTGATCCAGAGAAGCCCAAAGCCGGCGCTGCAGAGACGGACTGCGTGTAGTTTCCGGGTGGTATGTGGGCAGCATTATTTTTCAAATGGGCTGACGTTCAAAGCAGTTACACACGCTGAACACTATCGATCAATGCTCTCAATGCACCTCCAATGCTGCCAGATTTTGCGAGAAACAAGCCTAAAAGAATCCCAACAGAGGCAGCTTCTAATCAGTATAAATGGTTGGGTTGGGTTGGGTTGGGTGCTACCACACATTTTAGCCGGCCTGCAACACTGGTGCTGTCTGCAACACTGCAGCAGCGCAACCAGGTTACTTAATAGCTCTTGTTGTGCAAGCACGATAACCAGGAAAAAGGATTTCTATCAGAAAACAAGCCAAGCCCAAACTTCACATTCAAAACCAAGCCTTAAAACCACGACTTCTGAAATTGGCAAGCGACTTTACAGGAAACTAGCCCAAAGTTGCTTATAATAAGCGGACTTGGCAACACTGCTCACAAGAAAGAGCATGTGTGTGAGATGCTTTTATAGCCGATCACGACGCTATGATGACGAAGGCATGTACTGTTTGGACAACTAGGAAAATTCTGCTGCAACAGCCATCATCCAACCACTAAGATGGTTTTAAGACAGATATTGCAGAAGTATTCAAGTTTACTTGGAAATGGGAAAATCTAAGCACCTTTAGGTCCAGTTTATTTTTTTTTATAATTTTATGGAGGGGTTTGTGAGTTAAATTTAAATTCACTTCACACAGATTGATGACTGACTAACTGAAGACACTCTTTTGTTGTATGACAGTCAGATGAAGAAGATGTTCAGGGTTGTCCGTAGTATTCTTCATATTATACCGAATCCCACAATCATCATCAGGGGTTCTGGGGTACTCACTAGAACAGAGCCGGCCTTCTTCATCAGCTTGTGGACCTTTTTTAAGTCACACCCCTGCTTTGTCCAGATGACAGTGGGTTTGATGAAACAGGTGTATGATGGAATCAAACTTGTTATTCACGCTCGCGGTAATGACACCTGGTCACGCCGATCGGAGGTCACTAAAGTTGGTGTTGCTTCGGTGTGTGAGTTTACTAAAACAATGTCGGACTCCGTAATTTTCTCTGGTCCCCTGCCTGATGTGACCAGTGATGACATGTTTAGCCGCATGTCATCATTCAACCGCTGGTTTTCTAGGTGGTGTCCTGAAAACAACGTGGGCTACATTGATAACTGGCAAACTTTCTGGGGAAAACCTGGTCTGATCTGGAAAGACGGCATCCATCCCACTTTGGATGGTGCAGCTCTTCTTTCTAGGAATCTGGCCGGATTTATTAGTTCTCCTAAATGCTAACAACCCAGGGTCCAGACCAGGAAGCAGAGCCATAGTTTAACACACCTCTCTGCAGCTTCTGTACTGTTACCCACCCATTACCCTATAAGACCAGTTCATTGTTATTGTTTTGATGCGGGTTTTTCGCGCATGCGCGGCAGACTGGTAGGCAAAAGGCGAACACAATGGCGGACGCAAACAGAGAAACTGACGAGTTCTCCACGTATTTTTGTTCTTTAGATAACGTATCACAAGATCGTTTTAAGAGTAAGTTGATGGTTCATGGTATCAGATTGCCAGATCCACACAGCAAAAGCCTGAAGGGACGGAGCGAGTCTGTGAAATGCTGGCCAAGTGTTCCGTACCGCGACATATACAGCTGCCTTATAAACATGCAGGCCAGTACACACGAGAGAGCACGAAAGCCCCTGAAACCACTGGACGGCTACAATTATTTTATATCGGGACATAGGCACCAGCAACCCCTGCGACCCCATGAGGGATTAAGCTGGTCAGAAAATGGATGGATGGATGGATGTTCAGACATGTTTGTGTAACAGCAGAAAGCGGAGTCGGACACAGACCGCGCCTCAGCAGAGAGGAAGACCCGCCAGGTAGGTTAAAAAAAAAACATTGTTCACTATGGATTATTTTGGTGTTTTTGTCTTGTTAAAATGGGTGGGGGTGTCGGCAACGTTGCAGCGTAAACACAAACGTACTAGCGCGCGTGAACAGGGGTGTAATGCAGCCGCTGTCTGGTGAACATTATTGCATACTGATTGCACGAAGAAAACTAAAATGATGCGGCGTGTTGCTGCTGCAGCACATCGACTCCACTTCTCCCGGCCCCGTCTAGCAATTGCCACCTCCCCTCCGCCGCTATTTAAGTAGAACAATAACTAGTGCAGAAATAAGTTGTATTTACTGGAGATGAAGTGTAGACTGCAAATTCTGTCATGGTATGATGGCTCCCACAGTCCATTGGGATTGTCTGCTTGCGCTCTTTTCATTGAAATTATCCATTTCTTTCTTTTTTCTTCGTCCTTCGGTAAACTAGCGCGGCAGACTGGTAGGCAAAAGGCGAACACAATAGCGGACGCAAACAGAGAAACTGACGAGTTCTCCACGTATTTTTGTTCTTTAGATAACGTATCACAAGATCGTTTTAAGAGTAAGTTGATGGTTCATGGTATCAGATTGCCAGATCCACACAGCAAAAGCCTGAAGGGACGGAGCGAGTCTGTGAAATGCTAGCCAAGTGTTCCGTACCGCGACATATACAGCTGCCTTATAAACATGCAGGCCAGTACACACGAGAGAGCACGAAAGCCCCTGAAACCACTGGACGGCTACAATTATTTTATATCGGGACATAGGCACCAGCAACCCCTGCGACCCCGTGAGGGATTAAGCTGGTCAGAAAATGGATGGATGGATGGATGTTCAGACATGTTTGTGTAACAGCAGAAAGCGGAGTCGGACACAGACCGCGCCTCAGCAGAGAGGAAGACCCGCCAGGTAGGTTAAAAAAAAAACATTGTTCACTATGGATTATTTTGGTGTTTTTGTCTTGTTAAAATGGGTGGGGGTGTCGGCAACGTTGCAGCGTAAACACAAACGTACTAGCGCACGTGAACAGGGGCGTAATGCAGCCGCTGTCTGGTGAACATTATTGCATACTGATTGCACGAAGAAAACTAAAATGATGCGGCGTGTTGCTGCTGCAGCACATCGACTCCACTTCTCCCGGCCCCGTCTAGCGATTGCCACCTCCCCTCCGCCGCTATTTAAGTAGAACAATAACTAGTGCAGAAATAAGTTGTATTTACTGGAGATGAAGTGTAGACTGCAAATTCTGTCATGGTATGATGGCTCCCACAGTCCATTGGGATTGTCTGCTTGCGCTCTTTTCATTGAAATTATCCATTTCTTTCTTTTTTCTTCGTCCTTCGGTAAACTAGCGCGGCAGACTGGTAGGCAAAAGGCGAACACAATGGCGGACGCAAACAGAGAAACTGACGAGTTCTCCACGTATTTTTGTTCTTTAGATAACGTATCACAAGATCGTTTTAAGAGTAAGTTGATGGTTCATGGTATCAGATTGCCAGATCCACACAGCAAAAGCCTGAAGGGACGGAGCGAGTCTGTGAAATGCTGGCCAAGTGTTCCGTACCGCGACATATACAGCTGCCTTATAAACATGCAGGCCAGTACACACGAGAGAGCACGAAAGCCCCTGAAACCACTGGACGGCTACAATTATTTTATATCGGGACATAGGCACCAGCAACCCCTGCGACCCCGTGAGGGATTAAGCTGGTCAGAAAATGGATGGATGGATGGATGTTCAGACATGTTTGTGTAACAGCAGAAAGCGGAGTCGGACACAGACCGCGCCTCAGCAGAGAGGAAGACCCGCCAGGTAGGTTAAAAAAAACATTGTTCACTATGGATTATTTTGGTGTTTTTGTCTTGTTAAAATGGGTGGGGGTGTCGGCAACGTTGCAGCGTAAACACAAACGTACTAGCGCGCGTGAACAGGGGCGTAATGCAGCCGCTGTCTGGTGAACATTATTGCATACTGATTGCACGAAGAAAACTAAAATGATGCGGCGTGTTGCTGCTGCAACACATCGACTCCACTTCTCCCGGCCCCGTCTAGCGATTGCCACCTCCCTTCCGCCGCTATTTAAGTAGAACAATAACTAGTGCAGAAATAAGTTGTATTTACTGGAGATGAAGTGTAGACTGCAAATTCTGTCATGGTATGATGGCTCCCACAGTCCATTGGGATTGTCTGCTTGCGCTCTTTTCATTGAAATTATCCATTTCTTTCTTTTTTCTTCGTCCTTCGGTAAACTACAGAAACGTACATCAGACGATTTGGAATGCCTCTGTGTGCAACCGGGAGCACAACAAGTCGTAGGCATTGTTTAGATTCCAAAAATAAACGAACTAAAAGTACGCTCTAAATCACCCGTTTTGTCATGTAGTAGACGAGAACAGTATTGTTTTTGCCTACCCGCGGGACCCGGATGTAGCGCTGACGTCATGCGGGATGTCAGCGCATTTGTTTTCAGAGGAGCTAAAGGAGGGTGCTGTAATGCCTTGTGCCGTCTAGCATGTCAAAATCAAGAGCTAGCTGGCTTTACCATAATTTGCGAAGAGTCAGATAGCTTTACCACAGTATAAAAACTGCATCTGGTTATTAACTGAACTGGCGCGGTCTGCGGAATATTCCTTATTTCCAGCTTGGACTCATGTCCAAGCTGGAAATAAGGAAACCATCTTTCATTCTGATTTATTAATTAGTCCCAGGCCAACTAATAACTACAGTTCTTTTGAACATTTAACCCTGTTTCCCTCATCCAAATTGCAAAGCAATAAAACCTCTTCTGTTTGTTGTTTTGTATCATCCAACGGGCCCTTACTCTCAGTTTTTGGATCAGTTGTCAGACTTCTTATCTGATTTAGTGATAAACACTGACAAGGTTGTTATAGTGGGGGATTTCAACATTCATGTTGACACAGAATGTGATAACCTTAGCGTAGCCTTTAAAACTATCCTAGATTCAATTGGTTTTGCTCAAAATGTGCATAAACCGACGCACTCTTGGCTCCATACTTTAGACCTTCTGCTGACATATAGCATTGATTGTGAAGAATTAACAGTATTTCAATCTGAAAAACTCACGAAGAGAGAAAATGCAATTAGAAGAATTTATTGGTACAACGATGTAACTTTGGTGCTCAGGCCCAGCAGGAAACATAAACGCAGATTTATATTTTAATGTAGATAGCAGATGTACTAGAATAGGGATATTTCCCCCCGGGCCTGAAACTGGTGGTGGAGTTTAGATGGATGAAGTTGGTTAATCCATAGAGGCTGGTTTGCAAGGTGATTTACTTGGGTTAAATGTCCAGCTTGAATAACAAAGTTTGCATTAACTGTCCATGATGAGCAAGCATGAAGTGACTGTGGAGAGAAAAAACTCCCCTTTGGGAAGAAACCTCTGGCAGAACCAGGCTTAACATGGCGGTCTTCTGCCGGACCGTTTTAAGAGTGACGGGAACTTCGTGAGAGTCCGGAGGAACTATACTCTGGAAGACAAGGTTGAAGGAGCAATGAGGAAAGTCAGAAGAGCTTGCTACGATGGTGGAGAAGGGGATGGAGGTGGGTTGACTGAATCGAAATCCGACATAGTAGCGCTGGTTCTTGCGTTTGCTGAAAGCAGGCTGAGAGATGATTTGGAGTTGCTTTTAAAGGTGAACGCTGGATGATGATCGAGGAGATGTAGCTTCAATCGGATTGGCTGCATCGGAGGCGGATCAGCCTCTGATTGGATGGGGTAGTCAAGAGTTTCTTCAGTTTGAATTTCCGCCTTTAGCTTCATTTCAATCTGAAAAACTCACGAAGAGAGAAAATGCAATTAGAAGAATTTATTGGTACAATGATGTAACTTTGGCGTTAAGGCCCAGCAGGAAACATAAACACAGATTTATACTTTAATGTAGATAGCAGATGTACTAGAATAGGGATATTTCCCCCCCAAAAATTTGCCGAGGTTAAGGCCAGAGCGCCAGCATAAGTAATGAAGGACTTCCTTATACAAGGGCTGCTACATGTGATAAATGAAATAATCGTGACTGGGAACGTGGCGGTAAGCATGGCAGGGAGCACAGAAGGGGACAATGCAGGAGCATAGCAGGGAGCCTAGGAGGGAATATTGCAGGGAGCATGGCAGGGAACAAGCAGGGAGCATGCAGGGAACACACAGGGAGCATGGCAGAGAATGCAGGGAGTATGGCAGAGAACGCAGGGAACACACAGGGAGCATGGCAGAGAACGCAGGGGGTATGGCAGAGAACGCAGGGAGTATGGCAAAGAACGCAGGGAGTATGGCAGAGAACGCAGGGACTATGCCACAGAACACAGGGAGTATGCCAGAGAACGCAGGGAGTATGCCAGAGAACGCAGGGAACACACAGGGAGTATGGCAGAGAACGCAGGGAACACACAGGGAGCATGGCAGGAAACACACAAGGAGCATGGTAGAGAACACACAGGGAGCATGCAGAGAACGCAGGGAGCATAGGAAGGGCAAGGCGCAAAGCAGGGCACATGTTAGCATGATGATGAAGATGAGTTTAGCAATGATGGGAATGTATTTTTAAAACCACCACCAGTATTCGAAGTAGCTTACCCTACAGACAGAGAGAGCGTTGAGCTGCTAGGATTGATGAATGTTCAGGGCGGATATATGATGTATAGGCTGATGATGTCCATCGGCCCAACTGCTGGAGAGAAGCCGCAGGGACTCCACGAGCGGCTGCTGTTGTAGCTACCCCTATCCTAAATGAATGGCTGGAATAATGACTGGATGAAAGACCACAGGATTGTAATAGTATTTTGAGATGATCTTGGAACCAGCGTGCTGACATAGGAGAACCCTCAGGCGTGACGAAAAGGGCTTTGGAATGAAGAAAAAACTTTTGACGTTTTTCAACGAATTTAAACATAGTGATGAACAGGCAAAAGGGGCCATTTATACGTGCGATAGAAATAGAACATGATCCTTTCCCTTTAGAATGTTTCAAAAATATTTTGTAATGATCGATATAGAAACGAAGGTCTGAAAGAGAAAGATGTCGGGAAGGATCGAAACAACTATTAGTTGGAGTGAATTCACCTACTCTCAAAAAGCCATAGAAGGCCATTGAGAAGGTGGTTGATAAAAGATCCTTAACGTAGGAAGAGTAAGGGCTTAATGAAAGTGAGGACAAAAGCCTTTTAAGGATAGGGAAGGTTATAGGTTTACGTGAATCAGATACGCAAAAAGAATGTTTTACCAAACCTTTAAGAAGGAGCTTAATAGAGGTGTTTTTGAAAAGACTATGCGAATCAGGGTTATGGCATTTTGAAAAGAAATTAATATACGAATATAAGAAACTTTAAAATGGAGTTTGTCAAAGCAATACGAAATGAAAGCCAAAACGGAGGTAATGAGTAATGGGTATAAAGGTATGTGGAGACTGAAGCAAAATTTTGTGAAAAGTTGCCATGCGAAATTATAAGTTCTGAGGGTTGAGGGAGCTAAACCTGATTTTATGTAAAGACTGGAGGAAAGTAAGTACGTATGAAGAGAGTGAGTTAATTGAGGATTAGTTCCTCTAGAGGGGGAACAGGAGTCGAATGGAGGTCGGCAGAAGGACAAAGATGACGGAAGGTCTGAAATTTAAAACGAGAAAGAGCATCAGCAGCATGGTTATAATGACCGGGGACGTGAAGAGCTGATATGATAAAGTTGTTAGTGACTGCTTGCCAAGTTATTCCTCTGATGAACGGCATGAGTGACTGAGAGGAGGAGCGACCTTTATTAATGGCATCAACGACTGCCGTGTTGTCGCAGAAAGCGGATATGCGCTTTCTCTTCCAAAGCGGGCCCCACAGATGGCAAGCTACTGCTATAGGGTACACCTCGCATAACGCAGATGATTGGGAGTTAGCGAAAGAGGAAGGCCACGAATCAGCAAACCACCTGTTCTGAAAGAACCCCCCAAAACCTACGGATGGGGCAGCATCCGTGAAGAATTGAAGCATGTCAGCAGATTGAATGATGTCATCATAGAATAAAGATTTACTGTTCCAGTCATGAAGTAGCCTAGCCCAGAGAGAAAGATCGGAATGGCAACCTTCGTCCAGAGAAACCTGATCTATGAGGGAGGGAACGGAATTAGCCAAGTCAAGCAGTCGGGAAATAAAGGAACGACCTTGGGGGATGATGCGCATAGCAAAATTAAGGTGACCAAGCAAGGAAAGCAACTGACATTTGGAAATTATTGATGCAGATGTATAAGACTGAGAAATCTCGTGAATCCGAGACAGCTTGTCTGCGGGCAGGAATGCGATCATGGCCATGGTTTTCTCTTCGGACAGAGGGACGCCGAGACGGTTAAAGAGCTTTTTTAGTTTAAGAAGTGATGAACTGGGCCGGATGGAGGGAGGATCTATAAGTAGAAAATCATCCAGGAGATGAAGAACAGATGGGAGATGAGTAACATTGAGGAGAGTCCAGCACAAAGCTTCTGAAATTTTGTCAAACAGGCAAGGACTGCTTCTGCAGCCAAAGGTAAGACGAACAGAAAAATAAAATAAGGACTTCCATTTAGCAGCAAACAGGTGCCATTGAGAGGGGTGAATGGGAACAATTTTGAAGGCATCAGCAATATCAGCTTTAGCCAGCCAGGCCCCTTGCCCGGTTATCTTGATCAGGGAAATAGCGTGGTCTACAGAAGCGTAGTGAAGGGAAAAGGCGGAAAGAGGGATGAGGCTATTGATGGAGGAGTGATGGCCAGAATGAGGGGCAGATAAATCCAATATGAGCCTCTTTTTCCCAGAGTATTTACGGGTAGCTACCCCTAGAGGACTCACACGGAAAGGGGCAAACGGAGAAGTTTTAAAAGGACCAATCATGAAACCCTTGGACACTTCTTTGTGAAGTAGCTGGTCTACAATGTCTGGTTCTTTTAAGGCGGATTGAAGATTAGGAGAGACGTGGGTGAGGGAGGGGGGGTTATAAACTCCGACGTGGAAACCTTGAGATAGACCGGTAAGAATGAAATTGACAAAAGTGTGATCAGGATGATGAATAAGACAAACTGCCAATTCAGAAATGATAATGGGGGTGGAAAGATGACGAGCTATTAAGGTCTGAAGGAACTATTTCTCATGAAGAGTTTGCGGCGGGGACAGACGGACTTGGGATGCGCATCCTTGCAATAACTGCAAATATGGAGAAAATTGCAATTAGGTAAAGAGCAAAGACTTTCATTAAACTTATTGCAAATGGCTCTGGATTTAAATACCTGAACATTTCTACCTCGGCGGTCTGTGGGCTGGACAAATGTAGATGAGAGCGAAGGATTAGGTTGAGTGCTAGATTTAAAAGGAATAGAAGGGCAAAATGCGCTGAGGTGACTGGTTGAATGACAAGAAGAACAGAGGATGGACTGAGTCAGCATGATTAATAAATCTGTGTCCAAGACAGACCAGTCCAAACAAACCCCGGATTGAGCCAAGGTTGCAGCTGCTTTAGTAGTGAAAGATTTGTGGTATTGGTAAAAGAGGTTATTGCCGGGGGCGCTAGTGAGCAGCGTATGGGGGGCGCTAGTGAGCAGCGTATGGAGTAGACGTGTTTTTTGTGGCTCCGCACTACTTAAGAAATAATTTCTTATTTACATTGATATTTTGCCGACATTTCGGTCCCCCGGCACGCTGACCAACTTTTTTGACTTTGAGGATGACAAAACCCAAGACAGATAAAGGAAAGAAGCATGATAAGGCTTCAGAAGAGATGACTGGGCAGCACGTGCAGGAGCTAGCTAACCAAGGAGCAACCGCAACAGAAGCTGAACCAGCGCACAAGCATGATAAGGAACCTTCCACGATCCTCGCTGCAATAAACAACATGAGTAAGACAATGAATGATAGATTTAATGATCTCGAGGCAACCCTCGCTACAACCCAGGCGTCCCTATCAAATCTTGTGGATTGGATCAAGGAGGTGGAGGATGTTACATCCAACCACAGGGGTCGCCTTTCCAAACTGGAGGAGAGCTGTGCCAAGATCCAGGCAGAGAATGAAGCTCTTCGCGCAAAAATTATCGATGTTGAAGCCCGCTCCAGGAGGCAGAATATCAAAATCATCGAGTTACCGGAAAAGATCGAGGGTGGACGTTTAAGAGAGTTCCTGATTAAGTTCATTCCGGAATTGCTCGGTACGGAACATTTTTCCACACAACTGGAGGTGGACCGGGGCGCATCGGCTGGGAAGTGGGCCGCCGGGTGACAACGCGCGCCCGCGAGCAATAATTGCACGAATTCACTATCCCCTCCGCCACAAGGATAAGCCGATCTACATCTTCCCTGATTACCCGGCGGAGGGGATGAGGCAGCGGCAGGCGTTTGATAGTGTGAAAAAGCGGCTGCTAGATGCTGGAGCGAGGTGTGGCGTCTTGTACCCGGCGCGCTTACGGGTCACCATCGGCTCTACGGATAAGACGTTCTCCTCTCCGCAGGATGCAGAGGTCTTTGCAGAAACTTTACAGAATCGCTGAACAACTGGAAGGTTGAGACTCTGTGGTATGTGCTCTTTGTTTATGATCATTTGGGACCGGAATTACATTTATAACAGTTAGATGTTTTATCATAATCTAAGTTTGTTTAATTTGAGTGGGTAAAGGAGCCTGTTTGGAGTTTGCTTGTTATTTATATGGCCTGCACGGCCCGGCTCCCTCTATCTGGTTATGTGGGGTTTCTATTCTCACTTTGTTTGGGAAAGTGGGATGGGGGATATTTTTTTGTTGTCGTTTTTTCTTGTTCAAAAAAATATTTTATGTGTTTCATTACATTGTCAAGCCAACATATAAGTGCACTGAGGCCATTCTGCTGAAATAAATCTGTGTGCAATAACATATTACAAGGCGGTGGCATAACTTTTACTAGTTGGAATGTCAAGGGTCTGGGGCATGTCCTAAAAAGGGCTAAAGTATTTTCCCACTTAAAATCCTTATCTGCGGACATTGTTTACCTCCAAGAAACACACATAAGACCAGGTAAGGAGGGGTTATTGAGATGCAGTTGGACAGACCAAATTTTTCAGTCCACCTTTTCAGGTAAAGCTCGTGGGGTGGCAATTCTAATTCGTAGAACAGTTCCATTTAAGCATATTTCTACTCTGACCGACCCTAATGGCAGATTTATATTGGTAACGGGCTATCTATATTCTTTTCATGTTACGCTTCTTAACATATATGGCCCCAATTTTGAGGACCCTGGCTTTTTTAGAAAAATATTTAATTTGCTTCCTGACCTGACTGATACACACCTAATTTTGGGGGGAGATTTTAACTGTGTGCTTGACACCTACCTGGACAGGTCGACTCGAACAAGACAGCCACCCTCCTTCTCCTCTGCGATTTTGAACACCCTTATGACGTCAGCAAACTTGTTTGATATTTGGAGACTACAGCACCCAGTGGAGAGGGATTATTCCTTCTTTTCAAATATGCATAAGTCCTATTCAAGAATAGATTATTTTCTTCTCGACTCTAAATTAATATCTAATGTTGTATCTTCCAAATACCATACGCTTTTGATTTCAGACCACTCTCCACTTTGATTGACTCTCAATCTTAATAATAAGAAACAACAATACTTCTGGCGCTTTCATCAATCCCTGTTATCAGAGGAGACGTTATGTAAGTTCTTAGATAACAAAATATCTGAATTCCTAGATACCAATGATACAAAAGATGTTACAGACTCTACTTTATGGGAAACATTTAAAGTTGTGATGAGGGGGCATATTATCTCTTTCGAAAAGTTCCTGAAAAACAAAAGCCGGAAACGGCTTGTAGAAATTGAGACTGAACTAGCAAGCTTAGAATCTAACTACAAGTCCTCTCTCAACCCTTTGATTTTACAAAACATTCTTGCATTAAAATATGAATATAACACTGTTCTCTCCAGACAGGTGCTTGATCAGCTGTTTAAAATAAAGCAGAAGCACTTTGAACCCTCATAAATTACTGGCACGTCAGCTGCGGGGCTTGCAGGCCAACAGGGCAATACATAAAATTAAGTCTAAGGCAGGAAAAATCATAGTTGAACCTAGAAGCATAAATGACTCCTTTAAGGAATATTATGAACAACTGTACACGTCCAAAGCGAAAGGAGACATCTCAAACTGGCTCAAAGATTTGAATCTCCCAAAGTTGAGTGAGGCCTCGCAGGGGGCTCTCAACGCAGACATAAATGTGGAAGAGATCCTTGATGTAATTAAATCACTTCCCAATGCTAAGGCCCCTGGACCAGATGGTTTTGGTACTGAGCTTTATAAAAGATACGCCGGGAAAATTGCTCCTCTCCTCTGGAGGATGTTCGCTCATTCTCTTGATTCAGGAAAATTTCCCCCTACCATGTATGAAGCTAATGTAATATTATTACATAAAGAAGGCAGGGAGGAGACAGAGCTTTCATCGTATCGTCCTATTTCATTACTAAATTCGGACATTAAAATATTTGCTAAAGTACTGGCGAATAGACTAAGCAAATATATTTCCTCTATTGTGCATTTGGACCAAACGGGATTTGTCCCTAAAAGGTTCTCATTTTTCAATATCAGGCGGTTAATGAACATCATGTACCATAAATACGACAGTAAGTTCAGGGGAGCTGTTCTCTCCCTGGATGCTGAAAAGGCATTTGATCAATTGGAGTGGCCTTACATTCTGACGGTACTTGAAGAATTTGGGTTTGGTAGTAGATTTGTGTCTTGGATTAAAACAATGTATGCTCAACCATCTGCCTCTGTTCTCACAAACCAGGACAAGTCGGAGCCATTTCTATTGCATCGGGGAACCCGTCAGGGTTGCCCCCTTAGTCCTCTGCTTTTTGTGGTCGCTATGGAGCCCCTCGCTATTAGTATTAGAAACCACTCATTAATCAAACCAATTCCGTTGGGAGGCATTAACCACCATATTTTATTGTATGCCGATGATGTTGTGGTTTTTGTATCTCATCCTGAGCACTCAGTACCAATTCTCCTAGATCTTATTCGGTCATTTGGTGAGATTTCAGGTTATACTATTAATTGGCAAAAGTCTGAATTTATGTCACTGGGTGCAAGCCTCCCTTCTGAATTCTTAAATAATCTTTTATTTAAGATAACTGACCAACTGAAATATCTTGGAGTTATTTTGCCAAAAGACCTCAAACAAATTTTCAAATTGAACTTTTTAGTGAAAGTGGATAATCTTCGGAAAGATGTTGATAAATGGAGAACACTCCCACTCTCAATGATGGGCCGCATAAACGCCATTAAAATGGTGTCGTTGCCTAAATTTTTGTATCTTTTTCAGGGTCTGCCTATTTTTTTAACAAGGGCCTTTTTTAAATCACTGGACTCAATAATTTTACCCTTTGTCTGGGGTTTTAAAGCCCATAGGATATCAAAAACTAATTTATATAAACCAAGAGAGATGGGGCGATTAGGATTACCATGCTTCCAGCACTACTATTGGGCAGCGAATGCGAGGGCCTTGGTATACTGGCAGGAGGGTGGTGCTCAATAGAGGGTGGCTATTGAAAAAAGCAATGTTGGAAAAATTTCTCTTCAGGCACTTCTTTTCTCAGCACCGATTTCCCCCAGAAATAGCGGGGTAAATAATCTGATTGTTTTAAACTGTTTAAAAATATGGAAACAAATTAAGGTATATTGTGACCTACCGGATACCTCAGTTTATGCCCCAACTTATCGCACCCATGCTTTTCCCCATCACTATCAGATATATCATTTAAAAATTGGAGTCTAAAAGGCCTAACTACACTGAAAAATGTGTACATTGACAAAAAGTTTGCTTCCTTTGGAATGCTGAAGAACCGCTTTTCTCTTCCAGACACCGATTTTTTTAGATATTTGCAAATTAGAAATTGTGTTCAAGTTAATATCCCGAATTTTGTATCTCTCCCGGAAGAAAATAAGATAGACAGAATGCTGTTGGGCTCCCCAGAATCAAAAAAAATTATTTCAAGCTTTGTTGGCATTTTTGCAGAGGGAAATAATTTTGCCACAGACTCCTTGAGGGCTGCATGGGAGGAGGAGCTGGGTTTGCAGATTGGGAGTGAGGTCTGGGAGGAGGGTCTTGGGAGGATTCGGTCATGCTCTATTAATGCGAAACACCAGTTGATTCAGTTTAAGGTGTTTCATGGACTTCACTATTCAAAAACAAAATTGCACAGAATATTCCCCTCAATATCCTCAAAATGTGATAGATGTAAATCTGCTGATGGCTCCTTGACCCATCTGTTCTGGTCATGTCCCAAGCTCATCCAGTACTGGTGCGACATATTCAAATGGTTTTCTGAAGTGTATAAGTGTACCTTAATTCCAGAACCCCAGATTGCATTATTTGGACATTCTCCTTCACTTAGGACCTGCTGCATTTCTGTACGAACAACTGTGGTGTATGGAATGGTAAAAGCTAAGAAAGTAATATTAAGATTGTGGAAAACTGACAAGGTTCCTTTGTTTAAAATGTGGATAAGTGATTTTACTGAGACTCTTCATTTGGAAAGACTGCGGTACGACGTTAAGGGCTCCAATAATAAGTTCTGGCAACCGGTTTTGGACCATATTGCTTAGTCTAGGACTGACCCCGACACCCGCTCAGTTTCTTAGTATGCCACCCGTGCCTTCATAGATAAGTTGTACTATCCTTAAGTGTAAATGGTAACCAGTGCAATGTAACCATTACTTAGATAATTTCCCTGGCTTGAGGTTTTGTTTCCCTTTTTTTTTTTTTTTTTTTCTCAGTTATTACATGTTTTTATTTCTATTTTATATTGGTAAGAGTATGTTTTTCCTTAGATCGTAACTTGTTAACTATGTTTATGTGTTATACTCTTGTGTACAATTTTTGTATGTTGCATTTTGAAAACTTAATAAACATATATTTTAAAAAAAAAAGAAAAAAAAAAGAGGTTATTGCCAAATTTAATATGAAGATCTGCTATTAATACGAGGTAATTATCAAGCTTGACCCTGCGATCCGGATAGACTGAGCAAATAATGCCCCGGTAGATGCTGAATGCTGCAAGGAATTGGCCAATGGTGAGATCTTTGGATAAACGGGGATCGGATGATTTGAAAATGGCAATCATGTGGCCTGCTGAGGCGACTTGGTGTTCGACTTCATAGAAGGGGAGGATGAGTGAGACTAAATTAACATATTTCCCTTGAATAATATTTGAACGGAGGCGAGGAGAGACATTACAATGCATAGGAATATATAATCTACCTGAATGGAAAGGGCGGGGACAAAACATAATAAGCAGAGTGCAAAAAGAATTATAAAAGAACATGGTTAGATACATCTTACCTAGAGCTGGTCCGGGGCGTGCGTTGGCGAGCGTGAATGTAGGAGTGGGAGGGAGGAGATCCAACTGCGAAGTTAAAGGCAGCGATGACGTGGCAGTGTGGGGTTTTTCCAGGGCTTGAAGGCGTGCAGACAGAGTTACAACTGAGCGATTTAGAGTGTCCAGAGTGGAGCAAAGTGAAGCCGAAAACTGGTCAACAGCGGGAGGGTTGGGGAAGGGTGGTGCCACTATGAATTGGGAAGCCGGCATTGTAGGGACGTCTGACGAAGGACCTGCGACGGAACGGAGAGAGGGACCGGGTGCAGCAGCGGCTTGAGTTGGTGTAGAGCTGGAGCGTCCTCTAGTGCGTTTGGATTCCGAGCAGACGGAGGAACGGATGGAGGGGGAGAAGGAGAAGAATCTCGATGAGGCAATAAGGAGGCTAATTGAGAAAGTTGAGCAGAGTCTTAATCGGAGCCTGGTTGGATACCCCTGGAGCGCCGTGCGGAGGACGGAGATGAAAGAGTGGCTAGACGGGAACTTCTTCGTGCAGGAGGATTTGAAGGTAAGTTGATTTGTGATTGATTATCGTAGAACAAGGCATGGTCATCTGAATCGAAATTCGACATAGTAGGGCTGGTTCTTGCGTTTGCTGAAAGCAGGCAGAGAGATGATTTGGAGTTGCTTTTAAAGGTGAAAGCTGGATGATGATTGGGTTTCGAGGAGATGTAGCTTGAATCGGATTGGCTGCATCAGAGGCGGATCAGCCTCCGATTGGATGGGGTAGTCAAGAGTTTCTTCAGTTTGAATTTCCGCCTTTAGCTTCATTTCCTCACAACCCTGTCCTATCTCATCATTTTTAATAACATTTGAGTTTAATCTAACTGAGTTCTCCACCCCCAAAAGAGGGTTCCATTATAGTAGACCTTTATCTGACAATGCTGCATCAAACTTTAAAGAGTCTGTCCCCCTTTTAATATCGTCAGTATTGCAGAAATACCCTGCAGATAGCAGCAATATTGTTTATTCCCATTCACAAATAGATGTCTTTGTTAATGGTGTGACTTCGTCATTGCGTTCTGCATTAGACAGTGTAGCTTCCTTGAAAAAGGTGATTATTCACAGGAAGCTGGCTCCCTGGTTTAATTCAGAGCTGCGTTCTCCAGTTTTGCATTGCATTACACTTAAACTTAAGTTTTTGCTCTCTCTCTTTTTTCTTCATAGTAGGTACACCTGGTCTGGCGTTCTGTTAGCTGTGACATCATCCAGGGAAGACAGATCACCCGCTATTACCATCTAATGTAGAACAGATTACTGGATCAATGTGTGCTTCTGTGCTTCTGTGCTCTTTTGTCTGTCTTGTTGTGTCTCTGCACTGTCTTCTGTAACCCCCAGTCGGTCGAGACAGATGACCGTTCATACTGAGCCTGGTTCTGCTGGAGGTTTTTCCTTCCCGTTAATGGGGAGTTTTTCTTTCCGCTGTCGCTTCATGCTTGCTCAGTATGAGGGATTGCTGCAAAGCCATGGACAATGCAGACGACTCTTTCTGTAGTTCTACGCTTCTCCAGGAGTGAATGCTGCTTGTCGGGACTTTGATGCAATCAACTGGTTCCCTTATATAGGACATTTTTGATCAATCTGTATAATATGATTGAATTTGACTTTGTAAAGTGCCTTGGGATGACATGTTTCATTAATTTGGCGCTATATAAATAAAATTGAATTTAAATGTTCTTTGGTACTGGACCCAGGAGGGAAGTCTTCCTCAACACTGGAACCTTCCCTTGAGCCAGGTATGGTTGAAGTGCTGCAGAGTCTAACAGAACCACCCCACACAAGACTTTAGGACTCTGGGGCTGATACCATACAGACCTACAGCCTTGTTCTGGTTCGCTTTCTCCAGCTGTCTCTTCACCTGACTTCTAGAGACAGAAAGGCAAGAGGGGGAGGCAAGGGGAGCACCAACATCTCCTGATTTGGTTGAAGACACACATGTCAAAGTAGATGCTTATATGGACGAGGAGGAAGATAAAACATCTGAGGTGTGACAGAAAAGCTCTGGGTCAAGGGAGGGGGATCTCTGGCTGTGGGCAGCAGAGGAATATGCCAAGCTTGTTCCTGAAATTAACAATTTGAAGTATGTGTACAGTTCACTGGCTCTAACCCTAACTCTAAACATTAATCATAAAGAGGTCAGTCCTAAACCCCAGTTTGTTCATCTGTCAGTGAAAGACTAGTTTGCGTGTGAAGTAAACAAAGGTGGCACTAATTATTGTGATTAGGATGTTGAGCCTCAGCAGTGCAAAAGGCTCACTGTTGTCACTTCTAACACCTTCTTTTAACCGAGGGTTGTATGAGTGTGTATGACATTTGTGTCATTATTTTAAGGTCAACGCAAATAAGAGGCTTTTATAGTGTTATAGGAAATCTACAGGACCAAAAGAAAACATTGAGCCACTGATTCATATTCAAAGACTGCTAGCTCACACCCTGCAGTATACTCTCATTCTGAGGTTGAAAACATGTAGTTTCCATTTAATGTTAACTTTATTTTTCTCATTAGATGTGGCGTGGTAAGTAAGTGAGCTACTGTCAAAAAGGTGGAATGCTCATATATAAACTGATTAGTAGTAAGACAATCAGCAGAGGAATACCCAGTCTAAATCAACAGAAATACAAACCAGTGTTAATGAGACCACAGGGAAGGTAATTAATCAATAGTATTCAAGCTAGAATTTTCCGACTTTGCTAAAATCCCTGACGTCTTATAGTTGAACATTAATGTGAGCAGAATCATATCCAGGGAGAGAATCATGGTTGCTCTATTGCTTCGTTCTGACGCTTCCATAATTGCCCCATATTCATATTCAGTATAAACATGATTTATACTTCAGTCCATGTGGGAGACAGTCAGTATTGTGTGGGGCTGGAAAGCCCTTGGAGGAAATGAGCTCATCTAGAATGTCGGATTAATGGTCTCCCAAACTCTCTGGTTAACTTGTTTCAGTTTACTGCTCAGCTCAATGTGGATGCATAACCGTAGCTAGGATCTAATCATTGTACTGTTCCCAATCAGGAAGAAATACATGATGGACGGCTTTAAAGCCACCATATCGGTTGACAAACTTTATATCAATGGACAGTTGTTCAGGGATCAGAAGATCACCCCTTGGCTTTATTAGTTACACCACAGGTGGATTTAAAGCATGTTTCACTGATTAAAATAAATAAATAAATAAATAAATAAATAAAAAAGGTGCACAGATCGGTACACAGTGATAAATGAAATACACAGCTCAAGAGCACGTTGGTACGTTGGTATGGTTGTTGTCCACGGTTGGGTACACGAGGCATGGGCTATGGTTTATTCTTTTTCACATTCTCTTACTCTTTGCACTTTCTTATTTCTTTGTGTATTTCTATCTTATTTGTCTGCTTCTTTCCTGTTCATCAGACAATCACAAGCACATCATATGATGCTACCTGGGTCTATGTATGACTATTTTCTCGAGGGCATCCACCTTCTAACTACTCACTCACACCTATGGCGAATGTAAAGTTTGTGACATGGAATGTACATGGGGCTGGCACCAGAGAGAAAAAAATGAAGATCATTAACCAGCTTACTAGATTAAAGGCAGATGTTGTCCTGTTGCAAGAAACCCACAAATCAGCTACAAATGCAAGTGAGCTTAATTCACCTGAGTTCCCTGATGTGTTTGCGGCCTGCTATAACTCTAGACAGAGAGGTGTAGCAATCTTAATCCACAAAAACGTTAGTTTTAAAATAGACAAAACTATAGATCCTGAAGGTAGATACATAATAATTAAAATAGCTATCCATAACCAGAAGCTATGTATTGTCAGTATATATGGTCCAAATATTGATGAACCCTCGTTTTTCCACCAATTCTTCCTTGCACTTTCAAAACACGGGGATTGTTCACTAATTATAGGAGGTGACTTCAACTTTGGTTTAAATAACGATATAGACAGGTTGAATACAACATGGGACTCAGCGTAGTTGGCAGTCAGTAAATGTAGTCAAACTATACATGAGTGATTTTGGTCTTTGCGATGCATGGCGATCTCTTCATCCTAATGGTAAGGAATATACTTTTTTCTCAAATGTTCACCATTCGTACTCTCGTCTGGACTACTTTCTAATAAGCAGCTCACTGCTGTCGGAAGTTTCAGAGACGGTCATTCATCCTATTGCTATCAGTGATCACGCTCCTGTTACTCTCACCTTAATTAATAAAAAATGAATCCCACAAAACAAAAGCTGGAGATTTAATACATCATTGCTTAAAGATGAAGAATTTATAAAATTCATCAAAGAACAGTGGGCATCATACAATGATCAACCAGGTACATCGTCATCAATATTGTGGGAAGCTGTGTGAAGTAAAATTAGAATTAAACCACTATATTGAAAAGCAAAATAGATTTCTAATACAAAGACTTCGAATAGAAAATTTTGAACATGGCAATAAGTCAGGAAGCTTCCTAGCTAATCAGCTTAAAATAAATAAGGAGAAAACTACTATATTTGCAGTTACAGATTCAACTGGTAATACAGTAAGTGAACCGGAGTGTATAAATAATACCTTCCGCGATTTCTACAAATCTTTATACACGCCACAGATAAATCCATCAGAGAATGATATCAAGCAATTTCTGGATAAAATTACACTTCCTAAATTATCAGATAACCAAAGAATGACACTGGACTCCCCGCTGACAACAGTTGAAACCCAGGAAGCTCTTAAAAGCATGCCTAATAAAAAGGCTCCAGGTCCAGATGGATTCCCTACTGAGGTTTACAAAGAGTTCTGGAATATTCTAGCCCCAACGTTTCACAGAATGTTGCAGGAAATACAGGAAAAAGGCAGATTGTCAGCTAATATGAATCCTGCCACCATCAGCCTTCTGCTTAAGCCAGACAAAGATCCGATGTTGCCTACCAGTTATCGTCCCATATCCTTAATTAATGTGGATATTAAGATAATCTGTAAAGCTTTTGCAAAAAGATTAGACAAAGTAACTCCTTTCATAATACATCCAGATCAAACTGGTTTCATCAGAGGAAGACAGTCATCCACAAATACACGCAGATTACTTAATTTAATTGATTATTCCTACAGTAAAAAAATTAAAACTAATATATTGTCTTTAGATGCAGAAAAAGCATTTGATAGAGTAAACTGGAAATTTTTATTTGCTACTCTACAAAAATTTGGTTTTGTCAATTTTTTCATAAATTGGTAAAAACATTTATACAGTTCTCCAACAGCCTGTGTCAGGACAAATAATCAAATATCTTCCAGTTTTTGTCTACAGAGGGGCACCAGGCAAGGATGCCCTCTTTCTCCATCACTTTTTGCCATCTTTATAGAACCACTAGCAGCAACAATCAGACAAACAAAAGCTGTAAAAGGTATAAAATGCATGAAAATAGAGCATAAGATTTGTCTAAACGCGGATGATGTATTACTTTATCTCCAGCATTCAAATAATTCTCTTTCACAAGTAATTAGAATACTACAATCTTTCTCTAAAGTATGAGATTACTCTTTAAACTGGTCTAAATCTACGGTACTGTCAATTAATTTCTCTCTCGAAAACTCCCTAAATTTACAAATGCAATCAGGAAATATTAAATATTTAGGTATTACTGTGTCGTCTAAATTAACGGATTTACAAAAACTTAACCACACCCCACTTTTAAACAGGATAGAAGAGGACCTTAAAAGATGGAAATCACTTCCAATTTCACTTATGGGTAGGGTAGCTTCAATAAAAATGATGGTCCTACCTAGAATTAATTATTTATTTTCAATGATCCCCAATAAACCATCATCCGACTGGTTTATATCTCTAGACTCTGCCATTTCTAAATTTCTTTGGAAAGATAAACCCCCACGTATTAACTTAAAGACAATACAAAAGACTAAAGACAGAGGAGGATTAGATTTGCCTAAGTTCCACAACTATTACTTAGCAAATAGGCTACAATACATCTCTAAATGGATAAAAAAATAATCATCTAGATGAGCCTTGGTTAGATAAAGAACAGGAAATGTGCAATAATATCATGATTTCAGATTTACCGTTTATTAGCTCAAATATAAAACGGCATACATGCTTCAAAAATATCAACATTAGTTTTACTCTGACTGCATGGTGGGAGTTCCTAAAAATGACAAAGTCATCCCTTATCCCATGCAGTCGTACACCTATCTGGAATAACCCTGATATCCTACAAAATAATAGAATGATAAACTTTACATACTGAAAGAATAAAGGTATTAAATATCTGGAACATCTACTTGATGGAACCGAGTTCATCAATTTTGCTAAACTAAATATGCAATATGGCATTAGTAAAAATAAATTCTTGGAATATGAACAACTTAAATCTATAATTAGAAATAAATTTAAGCATATTAAAGGTGGTTTACAAATCCCAACTAATAAATTAGAGTTGCTAGATTAACCCCCACTCCCAAAACTACTTTCTTAATCATACAAGACACTGACTAAAATAGATGAGTAAATATCTCTTCCTATTATGAAATGGGAAGAGGATTTATCAGTCAGCTTTGAACAAAACTTCTGGGCTCAGATATGTCTAAGAATTGACTAGAAACATCAACTTACAACTAATACAATACAAAATCCTTCACAGAGTACACTACACAGGACAAAGATTATTCAAGATGGTTTTGGCACAATCTAATATCTGTCCACACTGCATAGGCAATCATCCTGATAATTATATTCATGCGTTATGGTTATGCACACCAGTCCAGAGGTTCTGGACACAGATATGTAAGGACTTATCAAAGTGCCTGAGCTGTAAAATTACACCTTCCCCATCAGTTTGCTTACTTAGTAATTTTGAGGAAAGCCCTCTGGAAAAAGAAATAGTTTACATGGTTGTCACTGCATTATGTATCGCAAAGAAAACTATCCTCATGAATTGGAAAAGTAAAGAAAATCTCAGTATCAATCAGTACAGAGATCTTTTGTTGGATCATATTAATCTTGAGACAGCATCTGCATCCACATCTTTTGGGCTCCTTTGATCAACACCATTACTTAGTGGAATAGGGGGCGGTGGGTTGCTTCTTGCAGGGCGCAGTGGCTGGATGGAGGGGTTCCTGGGGCTCTGGGGGCACTCGGAGTGAGGCGCCTCGTGGGTCTGACTCCAGGGTCTGTTTCCCCCATCTGAGAAGGGCTTGGGAGGCCTACGGGTGGCCTACAGCAGCCACTTGCGGCGCTCTTGGGCAGCTGAGCGGTTACGGACGTGGGTTACTGACCTGGTAGCTGTGCTGCCGCTGGGTGGGGTCGGGGTGGGTCTGGAGGCCTGGGGTCCCTGGGGCGCGTCGCCCTCGGGCAGGGGCCCCGGCGGGGCCTCGGGGGTTCCGGTTCCGGGGGTGTGCCGCTTGGGTTGTGGGCTGGCGTGCACCCGGGTGTCCACCCCTGCACGGAGCCTCTGGTTCGCTGGGGGGCCTCGGGGCCTGTTGAGCTGGTAGGGGGCATGGACATTAACATCTCAGGGCAGATCCCCTTCCCCTTCATTGGATCGGCACTCTGCTAGTGGGGGGAGGGGAAGGAGGGGGAGTAGGGACTTACCCAGCCTGGATGTCTACTGTTGAATGTATGGTGAGTTGTTTGAATGTTAGTGTTGGGGAGGGATTAAATCTACGGGTGTGGGGGGGGGGGTGGGGGTGGTGGACGTTCTGGTGGGCTTGTGTCTGGCCCCCTGTCCCGGTCCGTGTTGTCTCCCGGTGCGGGTTTCGCCTGGGGGGGTGGGGTTTGGGATGGCTCGTGCGGGCTGGCTGGCCAGGGTCCCCCCTCTTATTTATTTATTTATTTATTTTGTGGGGGGTAAAGCCATTAGGCTTGGTGGGTGGGCTGGGGGGGTGGAGGTGTTGGTCCTGGTGGGTGGTTGGCTGGCGGGCCCTACGGCCTCTCCCTGGCCCCCGGGCTATGGTGGTGCCGCTGGCGGGGCCCCCTTCTCTGGGTGGGGCTTTCGGGGAGCGGGGGTGCCTATTGGAGTCAGTAGGGGAGCTGGCTCCTTGGGATGACTCCCCAGTCCTTTGCTTCCCATCCCCGGACTCCACCCTCTGCCTGCTACATCATGCCACCACACATGTAGGTCCTTGAGGAGGGGGCGTTACTGGAGGTTGCCACTTTCTGGTGACATCCCTCTCCCCAATTTTATCATGCATTTTAGACACTTTCACTCCAAACATTTTCACAACGCACATTTATGTAGGCCATGGTATGGGGGGGCTTATGTTGTGTGAGCCTCGCCTCGAATGGCTCCCTTCACCTCCTCTCGCATTTAGACATTGTGGGTTGTGGGCATTTGCTTGGAGGGGGTGCGTTGGCATCAGCTTCCTTCTGGAGGGGGGGTGGGCTGTGCCGTGCACCCTCTTCGGCGCTCCCAGTTTTAAACACACTTGAGAACAACATGCAACAACACCACATCTGAGCGGGCGTAGGGAGGATTGGGGTCTTTTGCACACCCCCGTTCTCTGATGGCGGTAAGGAGTCTGGGGCCTGGAGGAGGTGCGGGCCACTGTGTCCGGGGTCTTGACGGGGGACTGCTGTGGGTAGTCAGTGGCTTGCCAGGTCTGGGGCTGACGCCTCTGCTCCCCCCAGGAGGGGTGGGGGGAGCAGAGGCAGGGGTGGCTAGGGTAAGGTGGGGGAGGGAGGGGGTTTATTAGGTATTTAAGGGGTGAGGGGGGTTCTGGCTGGGTGGCCCGTACGGGTCATGTTGCCCCCCCCCTCTTTGGGGGGCCTGGTCCGGGGTGCGTCTGGTCCAGGGGTCGGGCATAGGCAGTCATATAGTTGAATTGTGGTGACCCCCCCTCTTGTGAGTGTTGGATGTGAGTGTTATTTGGGAATGTGTGTACAGCATCCTTTTTTTGTAAGTCTGTGTGTGATGAGTGGGGCACTAGGGAGGGATGGTGTGAAAGAGTTTTTTTTTCTTCCAGGTATGGGTCCGGTCCGCTCCCTCTCCCAAGAACATGTCAAGTCTCCACTAGGTGCGGAGCCCATCCCCCCATGTCCAGCCCTCCTCCGCTGCGCTGGCAGGCGCCTTGGCCCTCTGACGCATTGGTGGTCCTCTGGTTTGGGGTGGGTTCCCGTGTGTGTGCCGGCCCATTCCCGGTGGCTGCTTCGAGGGGCCTGGCCCCCTGGGGGGCGGCCGGGGCCCCCGCCGCGGGGGCGCCCCTGGGGCCTCTGGCCCTCAGGGTCCATGGCCAGGACCACTTCAGCAGGGCTGGCTGCCAGCGAAGCCCACGGGCTCGTCCCCGCGGCTCTTGGGGGCGTCGGCATTGCGGTGGCTGGAGGATTTCCTTGGAGTCGTCTCTCCTCTTTCTTGGGGGGGGGGGGTTGCAGATATCCTGTGTCGGCCCCTCCTGGGCACCCTGCTTTGGGGGCCCCTTTGGGAGTCCGGGGTTATGGGTCCCATGACCCCTGCCTCTGTGCTCGGGGAAGGCGGGCCTTTGGTTCTCCACAACCACTATCGAGCTATTTCCTTCTGGATAATTTTCACCTAAACTAGTGCACTCTCACAAACTCCCACAGGTGCAGGGTTCCAGGTAATAAGTGTTCACTTATATACAGAAAGCATGTAATTTATTTATTTATTTATGTTCTTTCATTTTCTTTTTTCAGGTATCACTTTACACATGTCAGCTTAAATAATAGTACATATGATTTACCAATGGCATCTAGGTGTTACTCAATTGTATCTGTTGCTTTATGTCTGTTGGTTGTGCAGTTCTTTTTGCATCTCTCTTTCCAGGTGATGGAGCAGACGGAGAACATTCTATCATTCTCTCCCTTTTATCTCTTCTTTCTTTCACCTCTTCTCTTTATTTTTTTTTCTCTTCTTGTTCTTCCTTTACTCCCCCATTGTAGTGTCCATATAATTTGAAATTCTCCCTGCAGGAATCACAATAAAGCTATTACCAAGCATAAATCAAGCGGAGCACTATGGCGAAAGCTGTTCGCTCCATTTGTGAAAGCAAAATTTGTCGAGCTCTATCTGGCATTGAGACATCAATTCCTATTGCCACATTGCTAGACAGGACACTGGGGGAAAAAATAAGACTGAAGATCGCTTGCATGACGTCAGCCTTTATAGAGAGAGGAAGCACCTCCTCCTGGAGCCGATATCACTTCTTCTGGCCAGTCAGGACTGGCGTAGTGTAATAGAGCTTCTGGGGGACAGCGCTGGGGTCGTGTCCCATAGTGAGATACTTCACTCATGTTTCAGAGAACCGGGGTTAATTCCTTAACCTAAAGTTCCCTCGTCACTACTTCCCCGGTTAGGTTATCCCAACTAAATGGTAAGCGGCTAGGCTTCTGGAGATTTCTCTCTGGTTGGATCTCTCTTAACAATTCTCCTTTTCTTCCCACAGTTTCTCCAGCACTGACGTTCAGACACGACAGATCGCATCATCAGAATCGATCTCTGTAGTCTGAATTTAAATAAAACATCTTAAAATGCGGGGGGGGGGGAAAGAAAAAAAAAAGGATCTAATCATAGTTGTCTGTATGAACCTCGGCTCTGCAGCTGCATTGTGATCCACTTCTGATGCCAGTTGGTAAGTACCTCCTGTACTCAGAACCTTAAAAAATTCACTTTCTACACATTAATAAATACCTTAAACCTGGAGGCTTAGCAGGTAAGGAGCACTTTGAAAGCACTTTGTAGGAGCAGTTTAAGGTCTGAGGGTAGGTGCAGACTGTTCACCATTGGTGTACAGAGAATTTGGGCCACATTACATCTTAGAAATAACTATTTGAAAGTATATCCATTACAGTGCCACTGTAATCACATACTCAGTGACTTAAAGGGAACATCTCCAAAATCCACTTTTTTAGACCTGAAATATTTTTTATGCACTTGGACTCTTTGGGAGTGCAGAAAATATAAATGTAGTCTGTTCAGGAGCTGTGTAGATATCTTTATATCCTTTTTATCTGTTTCTGTGTCCATGCAACCTACGAGATTGTCCTGTAACTAGCGGGTTGCTGGTTCAATCCCCTTGCTACGTCTCAGTCATTGTGTCCTTGGGGAAAACGCTTCACCCACATGGCCCCTCTGACCAGTGGCGGTGGTCAGAGGGGCCATGTATGGCAGCCTGGCCTTTATCAGTCTACCCGAAGGCAGCTGTGGCTACTAACATAGCTCACCACCATCAGCGTGTGAATGGGTGAATGACTGACTGTAGTGTAAAGTGCTTTGCAGTCATCGGACTAGTAAAAGCACTATACAACTACAAGCCATTTACCATATGGCAGCTTTGCACACTCTTCCACCCTTTTGTCCCAATCAGGATGGAATGAAGGAAATTCATTTTGCAGTTTGTCTGTGGACCTACAGAAAACAGATGAAAATCTGACATCTGTGAACCTCCCTGGATGCCCTGGACAGAAAGTGAATCGTGGACAGTCTGCCAGAAGAGGATGTTTGGTCGCCCTGATCTAAACCAGCTCTGGCTGTATGTTTAAGGTAATTGAAAGGTGAACTTTTGAACCAGTACTGAAGTACTAACTATGTTTTCTTTCTAGAGTTGCCCTATATTTAACTCCCTTCACCTGCCACGTGTGGCAAACTGCATAAAGGATGTCTTATAGCTTCCGTTCAATTAATCTTGGTACCTTCCTAAAAAGGCCAGATCTGTCTCACGCTCAACAGATTCTCCCACTTTTGCAGCAGGTGGGCTCTGTTTACTGTAGGGGAGCTTCTGAGAGAGAATGCTTGCTCAGGGTTTTATCTAGGGCTATCAGAGAAGTGGAATGACTACAAATGCAAACCTCACGTTTTAGATTTTTATTTCAAAAACTGTAAAACCAACATCTCAAAAATTATTGTTTTTCTAATGTTGCACCACTTTATGTTATTCAAGCACACAAAACCCCAATACAATATATTGAAAATAATAGTTGTACAAACCAAAGATGTAAAGAGGTGGAAGAGGTGTAAATAGTCTTGCAAGGCACCATAGGTGGGGAACACACAGAAGCTTCTTGTGGGGGTTTGCTCTTGTGTTCTATTTCAAGCTGTGATAGCACTAAATTAGATTGTGGGAGCTTTTGTGTTTCCCCCAGAGCTGTTGTACTTTTAGAGAAATAGATTCAGTTTACATAGGGGAAGCGCATCAAGTGCACTGGAGAGGAAACCGCTCTGCAGTCTTCATTTTTGCTTTCCAAAAATACTGCATGTTGCTTAATGACTCATTGAAAAAGGCTGTTCTGACTATTTAACTGGGAGGAGAGGTAATATGTGATAATATACGAGAGATAACACACACAGTACCTCTCCCTCCTATGCTTTAGCTGCCACAAAACAGAATACAGATATCCCATAATGACAGATACAGGAATTAGCACATGACATCATCATCCGGTTACACATTCACCATCCCTGTTGTCAACAACGCCATCAGGAAGTGATTAAGCAAAGGAACCCAATGAGGATAAAACTAAGCATGAAAACATGGCTCCTACATCATCCACAGTACAATGCCAGCACAACAGATTTAGCTCTTCAGTGTTTGTCTGAGGACACATCAGGAAAACCTGAGTGATTCTTCGTCTACCTCTTTCTAACTAGTCTTAAACCTGTCAACATATATTGAAAAAACAAAAAGCGGGTCCCCACTGAAGCCATAAAGCAACTGCAATGGTATAGTGAGCTCTTCATTTATTCCATTTACATTAATTCTTATTTAAACATTAATAACAGACATCACATCAAAGCTACAGTCACTATTTCCTCAGGACAACTTGCTCTTGTGCCATTATTCATGTACCAGAAAAGTTCTAATATGTGTGGCGTAAGAACACAAGACCTTTGGTTGCCTGAAGATGAAGGTGAGGGTGACCGCTGCAGAGCTTCCCACCAATTCAGTTCCAGCCTCTAATGATGCTAAAGGTTTTTGACTTGTTCTATAAAAAGAACCGGTTTGGCTTTTCCACGATCTTACCTCACCAGTACAGCTACATCATTATGCCACTCTAAACATCTCATGCAGTTACTATGACTTTTTGTGTAAGCTCATAGTGCACTGGGACATTTTAACTACACAAAATCAATTACTTACACCGTTTCCCAGCCAGTAGATGCCCTACTATTATGCTGTCTCCACATGACTTCACGCAGCTCAGAGGGAGAACCCAGACTGTTAGAAAACTTACTGTCAACGTAAGCTAGTGTTAGCTTACGTTGTCCTGGAGCTTTACATCTTCACTGATGCCCATTCCAGAGCTTTACTAACCTTCTTGTGTTGTTCTGCTGGAAGAAGTGGGATAGTTTGGGCGGAGGTCAACGGGAACCCGAGGTAGAGGGAGCCCAGATGTCAGCAAAGAGCCTTTAGGGCTTTTACAGCTCAACAGAGGCCACAGATACTGGACCCCCTCCCCTTTCTGGGACCAGCTGCTTACTGTTGTTCCTCTCAGATATTAACAGCCTCTTACTTGTGAAAGCCCATTTTTACATTCATGTCAACGTTTCTCTCCTCCAACACTTCAAACCAACACCTCAGCCAAATACGCTGTTGGTCTAACCCAATCCAGCTCCCAGGCTGTGAGAGCAGCGACTCACCAGCTGCTTCTGCTGCCAGCTCTGCTGACAGTGTGTTTGGCAAACCGAGCCACTGTTTTACAGCGGAGATGGCCGTCCGTTTACTCACAGCTCACCTGAGTAAAAGCGTCTGCTGGTCGGTCTCCATGTAGAGGCCCATTGAGGAAGGACCAGCTCACGTCTTCATCAGGGTACGGCTGCTGGCGCCCTATCTTTATTGAGGAGTGTTTTCACCGAGGGAAGAAAAAGATAAACCTCTTCATCCTTAAGATCTAAAACGGTACCCTGAAAACATCTGAGAACATTGATTGGATGCAAATGAAAAAGGATGTTGCTTGTGCCAGGAGAATTCTAAACTGTAGAATTTAACCTGAATCCCCGAGAGTAGCAGCGACGTATAAAAGCATACACACTGAGAAAAAGAAAGCACACCTTCTTTCAATTCAGTGCTTTTATCCTTCTAGTCTTTACCACACAGAACAGAGTTCAGAGTGAATGGATGTGGAGCCTAAACGGAGAAGTGTAATGAACTACGGCCCATAATGCACTTAACCTGACTCCGCCAGCTGTATGTCGCTCCGCCTAGCTTCACTCACATCCATCTGGGACACCTCCATAGGAATTGCCTTTATTGAAGGCAGGGTCTTATCAAAAATCCTTGCATATGATTGGATAAGCCACTCGACGTGCTATTTCAACCACTCACATCGAAGCCAACCCGTGACGCTGATGAACGCGACACAGGAAAAAAAACATTTTTTTAATGTGTTTGCGGCTCTAGTGGCACGCGTTTTATTGACAGTGAGCTGACAGGAAGAGGGGGGAAGACAGGCGGCAAAGCGCCGCGGGTCGGAGTCGATCCCGGGCCGACCGCGTTGAGGACTAAAGGCCTCCTAATATGGTCGCGCTAACTGCTAGCCGCTCCGGAGCGGACGTGCCCCGGAAAACAAAACTTGCCAAATCCGGTGGGGAGAAAGTGCGAAAACATCGTTTCCACCAACAAAAGCCTTCAGAGCCATTCTCTGATGTTCTTTTAATGAAACAATATTAGGTAGATTGGACAACACGGAAGAAACAGCAGCATCAATGTTAACACTTGCTTCCTCGACGAGCCGCCATTGCTATCAAAACAGTCTCACGTCATGGTCGCGTCTCCACTACGTCACATCTATGAAACTCCAGCCCTGCGTCCTGATTGGCCAGACAATAAAATTGGTTGAAGAAATCACTTTCTATGGGAGATGTCCCAGATGGATGTGAGTGGAGCTAGGCGGAGCAACATACAGCTGGCGGAGTCAGGTTATAATGCACTAGCATGTAGAATCACCATTAGCAGCAATGTCTCAGCGGTTCTATATCCGGCTCTCGTTTCATTAGCGATGGCGTTTGGATGATTTTATTTCCAACATGGCTTCACCTCATCGATGGTCGCCAGCTTGTTTCTCCCCAACTCTCGCCGTTCAGTCCAGTTAAGGACTGGAATCTGAAGCACCACCATTCTTTTCATGTTCCGCCGTGCCGTTGTACATCTGCTGCTCTGTTAGTGACCGTGCTCCTGTTTTCAGGACCCAGTCTGAACCATCAGACATTTGGGCCCAGTTCACAGCTGAACTCCTCCACCACCGTGTTTAACAGATGCTGTGTGGTGTTTGTGGGCAGACACATACATCAGCTGGATCCATAATTGGGAAGCTCGGCGAATGTCTTAAATATTGTCTTATTTTTGCTTCCACCTGTGAATAATTCTCCCTCCTGGGCAGAGGTGGGTAGTAACTAGTTACATTTACTTGAGTAACATTTTGAATAAAATGTACTTTTAGGAGTAGTTTTACTACACTGTACTTTTTACTTTTATCGTCGCTACTCTTATTTGTGTAAAATTTCTGGCTACTCTGTGAATAACTTCATGAATAAAGAACAGACTTGTTTTGACCAAAATGCACCAGAGACAAAAACCTAAGGTTTACGTTAACGTGAGACTTCTTGATGAGCTTTGTTGTTTTAAGGTTGTTTTCTATCTGTTGAGATCAGTGAGCCATTTGGAGGTTAAGTGAACATTCGGTAAACAGATATTGACATACTTTGCACTGTTCTAACATACTGTATACACATTAACTGCCGCATCTGCCTGGATTTATTTGGCAATAATGTTATTCTTTGTTTCATTTTTTATTTTTGTGTTTGAATACCAGAATTTGAACCTAATCTTATAGTCTGTCTGATTACATCATTTTTTAATGTTAAATGATCAGCTGCTATGATTAGTTACTTGAGAAGCCTTCTTACTGAATACTTTTTTACTCTTAAGTAATTTCCTGGCTGACTACTTTTTACTTTTACTTGAGTAAAAAAAATGCTGAAGTAGTGCTACTCTTACTTGAACACATTTTTTGGCTACTCTACCCACCGCTGCTCCTGGGGAAGGACAGACATCAAATCGTTTGGAACTGGCCTTGTTATTCTTCCCAGCCTGATGGGCTGCAACAGTTGCCTCTTTGCCTGGTATTGTGTTAACAGCATTCTGTATGATCCAGCCCAGGCCATCCTCCTGCTGTTACGGTCACGTGTGTGATGGTAATGATTTAATAAAGGTGTAATAAACCATCAGCTGCTACATTAACTCTTAAAAGTTTCTGGAAGCAGCGGCCGTGAACTTAGCCTTTACATTTTGGCTTCCTCTCTGTTGAAAGGATTACTCTGGTGCGCTTTTGTGCCTAACGTTAAACCATTTTAGAACCTGTTAAAAACCCAGATCTATTTACTGTAAACAGCAGAACTGAGAGGGGAAAAAATGTTCCCCAGGTTAACAAAACCTACAGGCATTTTATGATCATTCCACTAATTGCCAGTGCACCAGGGCACAGTGCCTTGCTCAAGCATTTAGGATGATTCTGACTAGGGGAATCCCCTCACAAGGAGGGAAGGGGAAGCCTCTCCCTAAACCCCCAGCAAAGCTGAAATCAGCAGGAAGTAGGGCAGCATCTCCAGCATAAAAACATGACGCCATTCAGCATCCTCACCGAGATGTCTCCCTGTGTTCTGGCAGGTCCACTCTCAGCCGGCCTCTGTCCCACACGACCAGGAGCAGATCCGGAGACTTCGATGGCATTCTGTGATTTGATGAAGCCAACTTCTGATGTTTAATCACGATTATCATTGAGCACCAGGAAAACCCCTGTTCGGTGGTGACATATTCTGGTCGGATGATCAAACATAATCGCCGTGGCTTAGCATTCGCGGGTCTAGAAATCTAACACTGGATGCTGTTTCCTGCTAGCGGCAGGACTCAGAGCATCCTCCTAACGGCGTAGAATGCGGGCGATGCGGCCGCTGCTGCTGCTGGGCGCCGTGATAGGCTCACAGCATCTACACCACACAGCAACAATGGAGACAGCCTACCTGGGACAGCAGAACCTGCCGGTGGATCATCCTCCACGGGTTTAGGGCGAGGGGCAGGAGGAGGGGAGGCCCGCGCTACTTTCCGCCTGGTTCCATGTCGAGGATAGAACGGAACCCGCACAAACAGCGTCGCTTCTGGGTTCGACGAGGCACGCGAGGGAGGCTGGAATCACATCCTTTCCTCTTTCCGAGGACCAGCGGTGAAGCTAGACGCAGCGTGGCGCTTCAGCTTCCGCTCACTGGCACGGTTACAACCGGAGGACCGCCACCGTCCTTCCCGCTGCTCAGCAGGGAAATGATGAGGAGAACTGGTCGCTGCTCATACGATTGTGTCACTCCGTACTCATTCTAGCGATTTAACGTACACACAGTTATGTTACTTTGAAGGACTCGTTTCCGGTCGTGTTGTCTACAGTCCACTTTGACGTAGTGGGGGATCAATCTTCAACAGCCAATCAGAAAACGTCTTTTCCACCTTCACGGGGTCTCCAGCTATAGACACTGATATGTAGCGGGCGTGCACGCGCCCATGCCCCCCGCATGTCCTCCATGGTTAACCACACACACACACTCGCTCTCTCTCTGCGGGTAAAACAGAACTCCTCAGTTTTATTTGCATAAGCAAGTGAATGAGACAAGTGTATGATCTATATTAGCAAAGGCTAAAGCTACTGACATCATGACTGTGCCTTGCTTGCTCCTGTGGAGAGAAGAAAGCTGTTTAAGTACTATTATTGCCTGGAAAATGGTAGGATATACTTTAAAATGTGCATTAGAGCCGGAGGCAGCAATATGGGCTTTAAACTTTATTTTTTATTTGTATTTGTTTAAAAAACAGATTTTTTGGCTGGGACGGCACTTAACTAATGCCAAAGGCCAATAAACACAATTACTGCTCTTAAAAACCCTAAAATCGAACTAACCCAGCATTGAGTCTACTTCTGGGCTACTTCCAAGTCGGGCGTTTTTTTTTTTTTTTTTTTTTTTTTTTTTTTGCTAAATAGCACAAAATAAATTTATTAGATTATGTCTATAAATACATTGATGTTTTCAAATAAAGCATTTTCTCAAAATGAGGAAAGTATCAAGCCCAACAATACTTTTAGTTTTTGGGGTTTGCAATCATCAAGAAGTGTTTTTTCATGATAAACCACAAAATCCATGTGACCATGATTTCCTAATAACAATAAATGGTATGATAATTGCCCATATGTGAGCTGTAGTCCTGAGGATGACACAAAGAGAAAATATTGTTTAATGAAAACTATACACACACACACACACACACACACACACACCATTGTGTTGGTCAGCTTCCCGCCAACATGGACATTGAGTACAGTTGCCACTTCTTGCTGAGTTTGCACCTCTTATCCAGATGCTAACAGGCTTGTTTGTTTATATAAATTGAGGAGAGAGCTGCTGTTGGAGGCACCGAGAAGCTCAGCGGAGACAGAGCCTTTGGTATTGCTGCTTCAAGGCAAAGGGACAATCTTCCTCCTGAAATCAGACGAGGTCCTCACTCTCCTCTTTTAAAACTCTTTAAAAAAACATTATTATTCTTTGGCTTACAACACAGCATGAGACTTTGTTTATTGTTTTATTGATTCTAGTATGGTTTTTAACTGTCTGTTCTTATTGTTATTTAGATTTTTTTATTTTAAATGTTTAATTTTTTATATGTGGAGCACTTTGTCGCAGCCATGTTTGTTTTACAATGCTTTATAGATAAATAAAGTAAGTAAGCCTTTGAAATGTCCCTAAAAGCAGGCTTGGGGATGTCTGATATATTCCTCACAGTTTTGGATAGCTGTAGTGGGTTAGTTTGGACTGAGATGCCAGTAGTAAGGGAGGAGAGTTGTGATGTGAATATTCTTGTGTTACTTTGGATGTTACCAAACGTTTGTTCCCAGGGACAACATTTAATCAATTTCTATGTAAAAATAAAAACTTTTCAACCGTGCTGGGTTTCAGGGGTTTTCTCTTTTCTGAGAAGTTTTCACCTGTCTTAAAAAAATACCCTTTCATAGGGCAAAGATAAAATAAGGGTAACCAGAAAATAATTAAGAATAAGAATTCCTTTATTGTCCCGCAATGGGGAAATTCAGGTGTGACAGTGGCAAACACACAGACAGTTACACACAATGTTTAGTGATCAGAAAAAAAAGAAAGAGTAGAAGAAAAAAAGCAACCTGGTCTAATCTAAAGTTGGCTCTAAAGAAACAAAAAGGGTAGAAGATAAGGGTAAATACCAGAGTAAATATTGAACAAAAGAAAAAACTATTTGGCAGTGGAAAAAACTCCAGCCTATAACACACAATAATAGAATATGCAATATTTACATAACGTACAATGATAAGTTGCTATAGCATTTGGGAACAGTGTAAACAATTAATCAATTAAGATCAGAACCTGTGCTGTGATTAGCATGATGTAAACAGTCATTATCTGTTGTGAGCAGCAAAGATTCTAAAGTCTGACTGCAGCTGGAAGAAACGGCCTGCAGAAGCGCTCCTTAGAGCATCTAGGATGCAGTGGTCTGTGTGCTGCCACAAGGTTAATTTCACTTATTTCACTCGTGTGTTTGAGGAGGAAAAAACCAAAGGAAAACTTCCACAGCGCTCTGATGTAAAGATGTAAAACAAAAAGATTTATTCCACAGTTTCTTGCATTATCCTTTACATGAGCAGTCAAATCTTTGATAACCTCCACAAAACAAACTACGGTTGAAAAACCGTGTGGCTCTGTCGATTCTCACTTACAGCGACTTGACCTTTTTTGGCTTCCGTTAACATCAGGCTCACCTCATTTGCATAAATTGCAAAGTGGCCAATGAAGTTATAAGGCATACAAACTTAAAATAAAACACTTAAAACGTTATGAATTTAGCTACATGCAATATAATAATGCTTCCTAAACCTCAACAAATTCACTTATTAAATTACTAATTGAACAAATAAGTTTTTACAGTAACTGAATATTTTCTACATTAACTTGGCCTCCACAGTCTGTCACTAAAAGAGCTCTCAAGCTCTGCTACAGCTCCATGTATGAGGTGGGAGACATTGTCCGTCAGTGATGTGATTTTCCTTACAGACCTTCTGTCTACCACCTGCACTAGGTCCAGGGGCACCAAGGACAGAGTTGGCCCCCCTAATGAGTTTATCCAGCTTCTTCCTCTCACCTGCAGATAAGCTGCTACTCCAACAGACCATAGAAGATGGCAAAGAAGGACTTCAGGAGCACCCCCTGCTCTCCAAAAGACCTCTGCCACCTCAGCAGATAGTTAGCTCTGACCCTTCCTGTAAAGAGCATCAGTATTATCTAGTCCAGTTTATTATTCAGGTGAAAGCCCAGGTACATAGAAGAGCATCACCAAGTTTATACATGTGAGTGTATGTAAGTGACTACATACAATAAAATGTGCTCATTGATAGCAAATTATTTGGCTTCTCCCTTAACGGTGTCAGACTCGCATCCATTGCTGTGATCTCTGGAATTAGGACAATTCCAGTATCTTTGTCCTCTACTGCATGATGTAGCATTGATAATAGTAGAATCATTTTTAATCCTGAAAATCTCTCCTCCTCTGACAGCTCAATTATGGCATCAGTAAATGAGTACGGCCCTTTTAGACATTGTGCAATAATTTCATGCTGTTCTGAGGAGAATGGGCGTAAGTCAGTGTGTAGGCCTTCCAAAGCTGTTCCTACAGTCGCTGAGATCATAACACCTCGAAGTGTACTGTTCCATAACGCGTTGAAACAGCACGTACCTAATAGTCCGTGTATTCGGTGGTGTGGTAGTGGTGGGGGGGGGGGGGTTGTGCTTGGCAGATCAACTGGGTACCAATACCTATGTTAATGTTAATCACCCTTTGACTCGGTTGTGCTCTCTCCCTGTGGTGCATGAAGGAAAACAGAGGTTGGGTCTGGGTTGAAACAAATGAAAGAAACTGCAGTGAGTACTATAATAGTCTGATATACATACACATATATATCCATATTACTTAATCAGATTCAGTCACCCTTGTTATGATGAGATGGTTAAAACAAACTAAAATAGTGTTTTGAACAGTACTCATTACCTTTGAGGAAACTCATGCCTGTTCAAAATTTAAAAAAGAAAGAAATCTCACATCACTCCAGCTTTACCGTTTTTGCTCTGGTTTGATAAAGAAATTGCTGCAAAACCTTGGCTCTAATTTTCATAGCCATGCTTGTTCAAGCTCTTAGTCCCAAGGACCAGATACAAAACTTTAACAAATTGTTAATTCCAGAAATAGGCCGTGGGCTAGAATCTGTAGGATGACTTTTCATATGAACTGTCAGGGGGCAACTTTCTTCCACCGGGAAAAGTTGCTACACATAGCAGTGAACTCAAAACACCAATGTTCCCACGTTTTCACTTGCACATTAAGAAGTTATAGCCGATAAAAAATCTAAACTGTGGCGCTCCGGTCCAAGAGGTCATGGATTCGATTTTTGCTGTTCAGCCAATCAAATCGCTGTATTGTCAGCTGAGCGAGTTTACTACGTCATCATGGCTGCGCCCGTAAGATGTTTGTATCTTACGGGCAATAATAGCATTTTCTGGTGCCAGCTGGCAGTGATCTTGATGGCAAAAAAAAAGAAAAAGCCCAGACCATCCGTCCATGATCCATCCATCCATCCATCCATTTTCTAACACGCTTATCCCTGCGTTCGCGAGGTGCCGGTCTCTATCTCCAGCTGTCAATGGGCAAGAGGCGTTGTATAAACTGGACAGGTCCGCCAGTCCATCGCAGGGGAGAAATATTCCAGACTTTTGCCCAATTTACTGTGATATCACCAAGACCTGCTGCGCTAGAATAGCACAGGTGTTGTCGTGCTAAACGACTTATCCCAGCCAGAATTTGTATTCCCTGCGCCGAGAGCGCATTCAACTGGAAGAATGAATCCAGTCAACTCCGCCTCATTTCCAACCTATTAGGCGTGGAAATGAAGATCTTTTACTTTTCCTAACGAAATATAGCAATGGTGTCGTTACATTATCGTTCAGTTAGTGTGAAAAAACTGAAAATGTAACACTTGTTAGTGCGATCATAAAGGATTGCTATGTCGGTTAAAACTCGATTGATCACTCAAAATAAAACGTTTTGAGAAAGTAAACGGCTCTGTGGTCATTTTCACATGTGTCACGAAAATATTAGCTTTATGTTATTAGATTGTCGCATGTCTGTCTGCTTAAACCAAAAATCCACCTTCCTGAGTCCATCACAGCTGTCTGCTTGTTCGTCTTTTTTCTTTTTCTTTTCTTTTTGACCCGCATGAATAGATCATATAAAGCGGATTTCACGTGTGATCAAATGAACACTGAATAAAGGTACAGCCAAAATTATCAGATTTAATAATATTTTAATTCAACCAAGAACCATATAGAGATATTAACCATATTAAGAAAACGAGATATGTCTCTTTTAAAAATAGAACAATGTATTAGGAGTTTAAAAAATCTATTTCATTTTATTAGACTGTGATTTAAAATATTTAGACTTCACAAAGCTGAAGGTTAAAACTTTTATTGATTTCAAAAATACAATACAAAATTCTACAAATTCCGAAGGGGATAACTCGTTTGGCACAACGAGTTTATACAACGCGTCTCGCCCATTGACAGCTGGAGATCGGCACCAGCACCTCGCAAACCCAGCTGGGATAAGCGTGTTAGAAAATGGATGATGGATGGACGGATGGATGGTCTGGGCTATTTCTTTTTTCTTGCCATCAAGATCTCAGCCAGCTGGCACCAGAAATGCTATTATTGGGCTTTCTTCTTCTGGAAACAAATGCATACAAACATCTTACGAGCGCAGCCATGATGAACTGGTGAACGCGCACAGCTGACAATACAGCGATCTGATTGGCTGAGCAGCAAAAATCGAATCACGTGACCTCTTCGACCGGAGCGCCACAGTTTAGATTTTTTATCGGCTATAACTCATTAATGTGCAAGTGAAAACGTGGGAACATTGGTGTTTTGAGATCACTGCTATGTGTAGCAACTTTTCCCGGTGGAAGAAAGTTGCCCCCTGACAGTTCATACGAAACTTCTTAAGGAAGCGTCCTACAGATTCTGGCCCACAGACTAGAAGACAGTTGGACCTAAAAGCAGCTGGAGACATTAGTATTAAAAAACACCTTTCCTATGCACAAATATTTAGGCAATTTTTTTTAAGTATACATATAGCGATCATTCAATCAATCGATTTTATTTGTCAACTTCAATTTGCATTGCAATCGAAAATTCAGTTTCAGTACAACCGTCCATCATATACACTTAAACATTTTGGGGGAACGATTGACTGAGGCCTTGTGTTGCCAAGGAACGCAGCCAGTCGGCCGCTGCTATCAGCACAGCCGTTAGGTGCGTTCCTCCAAACTGCCTCAGATCCCGCTTTACACGGAGTACACAGGCGCTTCCCTTGAGAATCTGTTGAAGAAAGATTTACATTGGGGGAGTGGAGGGAGATAAAAAAGACAGGTGCTTCACAATTTATGTTCCCACATATAATGTGAAGCATCCGACAAAAAACCTCATTTGCACAAGAAGCACAAAAATTTACGAGGCACATATATGCAGAAAGGTAAACATTTGAATGCTGGTCGGGTGCAGTTCGTCTGTATTTGTGAGCATCTGTATGTGTGTCTGAGTGAAAGTTTGTATTTCCGTGGGGCTCTCCAGAGGCCATTTGTCCTTGGTCTTATCCGGCCGCCAACAGTTCAGAGAAACCTCCACAGATGTCAGCAGGGAAGGTGGGGGGGGGGGGGGGGGGGAGCAGGGGATTTGTGCGATGTCGCCATAACAACTCAGGGAGAATTTGATAGTGGAAAGTCTGATTTGAAAACAGAATTTGTTAAGAGAACAAGCTGAAACCAACTTTTCCTTCATCTTTAGAGTTTTTTCGTCGCTGTCTCCTGGATCCAATTCCAATATTCCAATCGATGGGCTAGTTAACGTTCACACTTCCAGGTTTTATCCAATCTCACCTCTGTGTACCACAACCGCGGTCAGCTTATCAAGCCGTCCTTTTTGTTCATTTAAGGCCTTAGTGATCATGTCGACTGCTGCCGGCAGTCTCATCAAGGCCATGTTGACCGCCAGCAGCTTCTGAAGGTGTTGATACATTAAATATCCTCCGAGACCAAAAAAGAGGAATCCAAGTATCGTAAATCCGAATAAGTAGAGATCGTCTACGTCCTCAACAGAAAGAATTGAGAGGCACACCGTGGACCATTTCTCCCATGGGTCCAAGATGTATCCTGCAAAAAAAGTTCCATCGGGACAGGCACGTTCCCCAGTCCTTTGCTTTCCAGCTGAAAAAATTTGATCAATAGCGTTGAGAGACCAGCTGACGAGATCCATAATTTCCTTAGAGTTTTCGGTTGCTATGAAGAAATGGCACAAAAGACACAAAACGAAGCAAATAGCAGGAGAGAAGGGGAAAGTTAATAGCAGATAAGGAGCTCTGGAGAGCTGAAGAAAAAAACGACCGACCTCGAGGAGAGATAGAACAGAAAAACCAGGGGAACTCTTCCAATCAGATTTTTCCTAGTTTTTAAATACAGTTGGTCTTCCAAATTTAAATATAGTTTAATATGCTTAAATCAGGCGATGATGATTTGACCAGTCTGCTCTTGACAGTTAATCAGCATATTGTATTACCAAAGTGGCAGTACACTACATGGTTAAATTACATAACCGACAGACATTTTGAATTTTAATCACAAATAAATAAATGATAAATAATAGACACTTTCCCTTTGGTTAATGCCCCCATTTTAGACATGATTAATTTATCCTCAGTAAGTAGCACCAACACAGCTCTGGTGAAGGTCACTAATGATATTCTCATGGCCTCAGATAATTGGACTTCTGTCTGTACTTGGCCTGTTAGATCTCAGTGCCGCATTTGATACAGTTGATCACAATATTCCCCTAGAAATACTTGAACATACTGTCGGGATTAAGGGTAAAACATTACCTGTGTTGTGGCCATTTATGATATATTTTTTGGATTGTAATTTCTAACAATTTAGTTTTCTTCTTTTTGGGTAGTTGGAATATATTTAAGTTAGTTTAGAATCAAAATTTGTAATTAATTTTTATGTTTGAAAATGTTTAGATTACGTTGTTAATTGTTAGACCCTCCCATTAATTTGAGTAATTAAGAACACACTGGTGCTTGGGGCAGAGATATTGTTTGGTAAATGTCTGGTGTGTTGACGGGAGGTTTTGTAAATGATTTTTTGACCACTTTTAAAACTTCAAACAGCAAATTGAGATTATTTTCCATTTTCAACAAGTTGTAAGACATTTTTGAGTCTTTATTTTGTCTATATTTTTTCAAGAAATAAATCCCATATTTTTTACAAATCAATGAAGTAAGAAGTGCGTGCAAATCAAACCACCTGTTACCACCCACGGCCTATGTTGGAATTTTGGTTTTTTGGAACATGGAAGGCCGCGACAACCTGTCTGACAGATTTCAGTTTCAATTCAATTCAATTCAGTTCAATTTTATTTATATAGCGCCAATTCATGAAACGTGTCATCTCAAGGCACTTTACAAAGTCAAATTCAATCATATTATACAGATTGGGTCAGATTATACAAATTGGTCAAAGATTTCCTATATAAGGGAACCAGTTGATTGTATCAAAGTCCCGACAAGCAGCATTCACTCCTGCAGAAGCGTAGAGCCACAGGGAGAGTCGTCTGCATTGTCCATGGCTTTGCAGCAATCCCTCATACTGCGCAAGGAAAAACCTCCAGCAGATCCGGGCTCAGTATGAACGGTCATCTGCCTCAACCGACTGGGGGTTACAGAAGACAGAGCAGAGACACAACAAGACAGACAAAAAAGCACAGAAGCACACATTGATCCAGTAATCTGTTCTACATTAGATGGTAATAGTGGGTCATCTGTCTTCCCTGGATGATGTCACAGCTAACAGAATGCCAGACCAGGTGTACCAACTATTAAGAAAAAAGAGAGAGAGCAAAAAGTTAAAAGCTGAAATGACAACAGTCATTTCAATGTAATACAATGCACAACTGGAGAACAGAAGAAATCAGTAGAGTGAGAAAAATAGGCCCTGATGTCCTCCAGTAGCCTAAGTCTATAACAGCATAACTATAGAGGTAGCTCGGGGTAACATGAGCCACTCTAACTATAAGCTTTGTCAAAAAGGAAAGTTTTAAGATTAGTCTTAAAAGTAGACAGGGTGTCTGCCTCACGGACCAAAACTGGCAGTTGGTTCCACAGGAGAGGAGCCTGATAGCTAAAGGATCTGCCTCCCATTCTACTTTTAGAGACTCTAGGAACCACCAGCAGACCTGCAGTCTGAGAGCGAAGTGCTCTTTTAGGGACTTATGGGGCAATCAGAGCTCTGATATATGATGGAGCTTGATTAGTAAGGGCATTATACGTTAGAAGAAGAATTTTAAATTCTTTTCTTGATTTAACAGGAAGCCAATAAAGGGATGCTAAAATTGGAGAAATATGATCCCTCTCGTTGATATTCATCAGAACTCTTGCTGCAGCATTTTGGATCAGCTGAAGACTTTGAACTACATTTTGTGGACTTCCTGATATCAACAAGAGGGACAATATTTCTTCTACAAACCGGATTCCAAAAAAGTTGGGATACTAAACAAATTGTGAATAAAAACTGAATGCAATGATGTGAAGATGGCAAATGTCTATATTTTATTCGTAATAGAATATAGATGACAGCTCAAAAGTTTAATCTGAGTAAATGTAACATTTTAAAGGAAAAATAAGTTGATTCAAAATTTCACAGTGTCTACAGATCCCAAAAAAGTTGGGACAAGTAGCAATAAGTGGCTGGGAAAAGGATATTGAGCATATAACGAACAGCTGGAAGACCAACTAACACTAATTAGGTCAATTGACAACAGGATTGGGTATAAAAAGAGCCTCCCAGAGTGTCAGTATGGAGTGAGGATTGTCTTAAAAAGATTTGAATAAATATAAAAGGATATATATACATATACATACATTTATAAATATGAGTAGTACATGTACATATGAAAGTACACTAGTCATATGTACAAGTACATATGAAAAGTACAAAATACAAACATAAAAATGTGACATACAAATAAATAAACAAAATACAAATATAAAAATGTGATATACAAATAAATAAACAAATTTATATAAATAAACGTGTCTTTGTAAATATATTTTCGAGATTTGAAAATAAATATGCTTGACTTTGTATGTGGAATCTGCATTTGTGAATCTCCTTTTTCCTTTTATGTCGATGACGTAATTTTGAGACATTCCTACTGCACGCCGAGATCCACGAATAAATACCACTAGATTTGAATGCGAAGACACCCCCCACTGAACAACCAGCAGAAGCCAGTGCTGTGCAGCCACAGCTAGTCTGGCAGAGCCAACGCGCCGAATTCCCCGGATGTTGTTCTCGGCCGCCCTCTTTATCGAGCATGCATCAGAGCAGACTTGTGCGTTCTTCAGTCTGACCGCACCGCGGCCGCAGCTTGATTCGAGACAGCGCAAACAGCTCACAGCGGTAAGTTAAAAATTCCCTTTTCTGCTGTTGTTGTTCTTCAAAAGTACGTTTTCAGATCGTTTGAGGCGAGAGCATTATACTTTCAAGCTTTCCTATATGGCCTGTTTATAGAGTTAGTGTGTAATTTTAATAAAAAAAAGTCCGACGTTGAGCGGAGCAGAGTGACCCGCAGACCTGAGCAGAGGCTGATGTTAGTACGTTTTTAGTACACTTCTGTCGACCTAGTAGTGTGCGTAGTACCGCTGGTTATGATTTATTTGTTTTGTGTTTATCTGACTGACGCGTGTTGCTGTATTAACTCAATACTTGCTGGAATAAATTGTAAATGTCTCCCAAGGACGACAGCAGCATATAAAATTAAGAAATAAATAAAATCTACAAATGTTTTTCCTATCTGAGTTTCTTCTGAGTCAGGACACGAATACTTGAGAGGAGAAAGAGGGAAAGAAAACAATAGTAATAATAGTATATGAAAATAACAGACATTTATTTTATACAAATGTTTTATCTTTGGAACAGAATGAAGGTGTAATATATTCAACAAATTAACAGTTACTAACATGGTTTAAAACAAAGAAATAACTCATATTAAGATCTTATACAAATAGACAACGCCTATAAACTTACAATTAAAATTTTTTGGAATGGAAATAAATTTTCTGATTATTTAATGTATTTTTACAGGTGGTGAAAAAAATGAAATGAAGCAGCATGTGAACATGACTAGAACTGATCTACATTAGGTCAGATGTAGTCATGTCAACTTAAACATGCAGCCAGCTGGAGCAGCTCCCTGTCTTCAGCCGCCGGATGGTCGTCCTCTTCTGGGTCGACCTCCTCATCCTCCACGTCTAGCTGGTCCCCTGCCTCTATACAAATATTGTGGAGGATGCAGCAGAGGGCAATTACTTTTGGGGCAAACATCAGGCGGACCTCCAGCGCCCTTAAGAAGATTGGAACGCCACCGTGTCTTCAGACCACCAAAGGTGCGCTCAGCGATGTTTCTCGCCTTGGTGTGGTGTCTGTTGTAGCATGCCTCCACCTGGACTGTACCAAATATAAAATGAACTTGTAATTTAGGTAATATGCTGATATGTCTTAATCTTCTATCCAATTAATATAATCTATGTATCAATTGTGTGTCATTGCTGGCTCTATTTAAGGACAAGAAGGTAAGAGATCTTACTGGCAAGCTGTTTCCTATAGGATGCACCACAGTCCAGCCAGTAGAGGGTCACCAGCACCTCTATGTCTCGTGGCCATCCATGGACCTTCTGGATGGGCAGCAGCTGAAGGAGGACGATGGCGGACCTGTTTAGCCTAACGGCTGGTTTCAGGTCCCCTTCATTAAAAAATATTTGGAGAATTGGCACAGAGGTGTTTATCCTCACATATTTTGTTTCTGTTTCTTCCTGTAAATAAAAAATGCCAAATGTTACCATAATTGTTTTTTTCCATTGACACCTTTTCACAGCATAAAACTATAAATGCTTGACATGCAGATTATTATAGTTCTCAAGAAAGAAGAGGTAAAATGTATAGTAAATGTAACAAATGGCTTCCCTTCTATGGTATTTTTACCATTTCACAGAAAAAATAGGCTGAACTAACTGCACATAATTTAGAGATTAATCACTGTAAAGGTGGGCAGACATAAAAATATATATATAGTTTTTTTCTTAATGATCAATGCTGTGAAGGTCAGTAGGTGGGTGCAATAAAGTAGCTTAACCCTACTGTTACTAATGTTAAATTTGGTTCTTCATTTGAATTATTTAGAGAAAAATAGTCCCATTTTCTACCTGATCACGTTTTTAATACCATCCTGAATGTTTTTTAAAAGTCAGAAATAGGCTGTCAATCTTAAAATGCCTACCAGTTGGCAATAGATGGGCGAGCAAAGCCTGCCTTCTGAGCCTCCTCTGCCGCATCAATCTTCTCCTTGCTCGGATTTGCCTTCGCAACTGCATCATCTCCTCTTCAGCCTGCTGGTAAAGCTGACCAACAACCGAAGCAAATGCAATATTGCTGGTATTGCTCATTTTGCTTCTACAAAATGCTGATTTTTAAAGAAGATTCAATCGCCTCTGCAACTACAACAATTACAACTCCCAACAAAGAAATTCCCGCTATTGCTGGTTTTATACCCACAGTTCTGTAAATTTTTTTTTAGATATTTTTTAGACTTTTTAGAAATTAATAAAAAAATAAACGTTTTCAATAAGATATGATGGTGTAGTGTATAAATAGTTTTGAACATTAAAGAAATGCTCAAGAGCTGTGGGTGTGATGACGTCACGAGTATACTTCTGTTCCAATACACAATACGTGCTGCGTGCTCGCGTTCTCGCGTTCTCGTCAAGTCTCCATATGTCAGTGTCTCTCTGAAGCCAAGATGGTAAGATGATCACCTATTCCACCATTGTTGTGCAGAAAGATAGTGCAGCAATACCAGAATGGTGTTGGCCAGCGTAAAATAGCAAAGACTTTTAAGTTATCAGCATCAACCGTGCATAACATCGTCAAAATATTTAGAGAATCTGGAACAATCGCTGTGCGTAAGGGTCAAGGCCGTAAAACTTTACTGGATGCTCATGATCTCCGGGCCCTTAAACGTCACTGCATCTCAAACAGGAATGCTACTGTCAAGGAAATAACAGAATGGGCTCAGGAATACTTCCAGAAAGCATTGTCAGTGATCACAATCCGCCGTGCCTTCCGCCGTTGCCAGCTGAAACTCTACAGTGCAAAGAGGAAGCTATTTCTAAGCAAGCTCCACAAGCTCAGCCGTTTGCACTGGGCCAGGGATCATTTAAAATGGAGTGAGGCAAAATGAGTTTTGTGAGTCACGATTTGAACTTGGACGCCGTGTCATCCGGACCAGAGAGGACAAGGATAACCCTGCATCACTGATGGTATGGGCTTGCATGAGTGCTTGTGGCATGGGCAGCTTGCATGACTGGAAAGGCACCATAAATGCAGAGACCTATGTTCAGGTTCTAGAACAACATATGCTTCCATTTAGACGTCATGTGTTTCAGGGAAGACCCTGCATTTTTCAACAAGATAATGCCAGACCACATTCTGCAGCAATCACAACTCATGGCTACGTAGGAGAAGGATCCGGGTACTGAAATGGCCAGCCTGAAGTTCAAATCTTTCACCTATAGAGAACATTTTGCGCATGATAAAGAGGAAGGTGCACCAAAGAAGGCCCAAGACGATTGCCCACTTAGAGGCCTGTATTAGACATGAATGGGAGAGCATTCCTATTTATAAACTTGAGAAACTGGTCTCCTCTATCCCCAGACGTCTGTTGAGTGTTGTTAGAAGAAGGGGGGATGCCACACAGTCATGTCCATGTCCCAACTTTTTTGGAATTTGTTGACGCCATGAAATTTGGAAATAAAATATTTTTTCCTTAAAATGATACATTCTCTCAGTTTAAACTTTTGATCTGCGATTTGTGTTCTACTCTGAATAAAATATTTGTTTTTGACACCTCCACAACATTGCATTCAGTTTGTATTCACAATTTGTTTAGTGTCCCAAGTTTTTTGGAATCCGGTTTGTATTTTAGCTTTGTTTCATTGGCTTCCTCTTAAATCCAGAATATAGTTTAAAATTCTCCTTCTCAAATATAAAACCTTATTAATCAAGCTCCATCATATATCAGAGCTCTGATTACCCCGTATGTTCCTAACAGAGCACTTCGCTCTCAGAGAGCAGGTCTACTGGTGGTCCTGATGGAGGTTTTCCTCCCCGTTGAAGGGGAATTTTCCTCTCAACTGTTGCTTCATGCATGCTTAGTATGAGGGATTGCTGCAAAGCCATCGACAATGAAGATGACTGTCCCCGTGGCTCTACGCTCTTTCAGGAGGAGTGAATGCTGCTTGTCAAGACTTGATGCAATCTACTGGGTTCCTTAGATGGGAAACCTTTTGACCAATCTGTATAATATGATTGAATTTGACTTTGTAAAGTGCCTTGAGATGATGTGTTGTGATTTGGCACAATATAAAAAAATAAAATAGAAAACTGAAATTGAATTGTACATTTTGTGTGTCGTGGTTTGGAGTTTTATGGGCTTGTTTTTTAATGTGAAGTTGCTTATTTGGGTTTGGCTTTTTTTCTAACTTAACCCCATATCCTGGTTATTGCATCACACAGTAGTGTTATGTTGTTCAGGAATGATTCATTGAAAACAACAACACATTTGAGTAAATCAACTCAATGAATGAACTGAATTACTTCAAAAACTGATTTGTTCATTTCTTAGTTCAGGTGAGGAGTAGGTCAGAACTTCTGTGTTCTGTCATGCTTGTGAATCTGAATGCAGTGGTGACTGCCCTAGATGATTCACACACTGACTACGGCACTGGATATGGTCCTGATCCAGTGTGGCTTCTCTGCAAACCCCCACTCACACTGGGAAAACAGCAGCCGGCTGTGGCTCCGTCTTTGGAAACGCAAGAACACAAGTTCACATGGTCCTTTCTGTTACTGTTCCTCATAAATGGTTTAAAATCAGCTATGGTTTTCATGTTTTAAGGGCAAAACTCATTATTGTCATGTTTTAAGGTGTTTGGGCCACATGCAGACACAGTCGGAACACAGAAACAGTTAAAGATGTTTTTTAAAGGCTCAACAATGTTATGCACTCAAGGTGAGGTCGGAACGTCAGAGCGGAGGTAACTGCGGGAAGAAAGAGGATAAGTTAGCGCTAGTCGAACCAGGGGAACTCTTCCAGATGCTGCTCTGTTTATCGCTTGGTTGGGAGGACCTATCTGGGGAGGATGAGTGGAAAGGAGTTCTGTGACCGTATACTCTCTGATGGAGGGAGGTAGCTGAGTGACAGGCGGGCTGGCAGTTGTAACACAGGCGGGGAGCCCGAGCAGCACCACCGCGGAGGCAGACAGGAGGAGCAGCTGGAAGAACCAGGGTGAATCCAGGAAGGGAAATCTCTTGTCCGGCTTGGTAATACCAAGAGGGCTTGAGCAGAATCTGAGCAGCAGGGATTTGGAAACTGGTCCTTTAGCGCTCGGAGCCAACACGGGTGAGTAAATCCAGAACACGATGAACTGACGAAGACAGGAGACAAAGTTAAAGCCTAAAACAGGGGTTTCAAAACTCGCAGGAACGAAGATCAGGTGACAGGGCTTTGGCCTAGTTATACCACAACGGGGTAACACTCTGGCGTCTTCCAGCTGACTGAGCACTCCTTTTAAGCTTGAGAAGAGCAGCCCAATACGAGCCGCAGGTATGGGCCACGCCCAACCGTCAACTGCAGCCACCTGTGGAGCAGAGTTAGTAGAGCACGGAAACACAGAATCCTGACAATTATCCTTGTGCATGAATAACCTATTTCATCTTGCAATAACCCCTCTGTCTCCTTGTGTTTCTATGTTGCCGTTTTGTTTATACTAGTCAAGTTAGGGTAAGTTGAAGGGGTGATTTATCGCCTGACTTCTTCTATTTGGCACTTCATATTCCGGGGGCCACTGCAGAGTCTGACCAACCTTCCCCCTTGCAGAATTGTTTGCAACACCGCATGGCCTTGGTAACTAGACCCACACTCCACCGTGGCTGAGTGTACACACCGATGTTGATGACTTTTTCTTAATGATTGGGGAACTATATCCAGAGTGAGCCCTGTGTTATTCTACTTTTTCCTTTTGCGGGGTTGCTGTAGGAAATAATAAACAATTCCTGAGTTTCTTATTCAAGTCAAGTCAAATTTATTCGTATTGCACATTTTAACAGCAAGGCAGTTCAAAGTGCTTTACATAATGAAAACATAAAAACATCAAACAGTCACTGGTTGAGAGACCATTAACAAACATTAAATTGTATCATCTGCAAATATGTTGGTCAATATTCCTGTTATTATGGGCCAAAAGCAACTTTAAACAGGTGGGCTTTAAGACTTGATTTAAATGAACTCTGTGTTTCAGCTGATTTGCAGTTTTCTGGAAGTTTGTTTCAGATTTGTGTATTATAGGAACTAAATGCTGCTTCTCTATGTTTGGTTCTGGTTTTGGCTATCCAGAGTAGACCAGATCCAGATGGTCTGAGTGGTCAGGAGGGTTGATACAGCACCAGGTATTTAGTGTATTTTTGTGCTGAGCCGTTCAGTGATTTATAAACTAACAGAAGTATTTTAAAGTCTGTTCTCTGAGCTACAGGGAGCCAGTGTAAGGACTTCAGTACTGGGGTGATGTTCTTTATCTTCCTGGTTTTAGTGAAAACGCAAGCTGCAGCGTTCTGGGTCAGCTGCAGTTGTCTTACTGAATTTTTGGGCAGACCTGTGAAGACACTGTTGTAGTAATCAATGTGACTAAAGATAAACACATGGATTAGTTTCTCTAGATCTCAATGGGACATCAGTCCTTTAATCCTGGAAATGTTCTTCAGGTGATAGAAGGCTGACTTTGTAAATGTCTTTATGAGTCCTTGAAGGTTCATGTCTGAGTCTATCACTACACCCAGATTTCAAGCCTGATCACTAGTTTGAAGTTGTAATAATAATTATTTAATTACAATTATGTGATTTGTTTTTGTGTTACATAAGTATGATTACTTATCAATACATAAGTCTATGTTCATCTGTTGTCCCCTGCTTTGACTGGCAATAGGTATGAGACTAAGAGATCTCATAAACTTAACAGAACCACAAACTGGAACTCTCTGTTTAAGGATATTATTTTAAAAGATAATCAAATCTTCAGTTAGTCAAATAATCTGGTGAATACAACCTTAGAACAAAAACACATAATCAGTATCTCACTATTATACAATTATTTGGGTTGTGGAGTAACTTCATTAAGTGATAACTTAATGTCATACTAAGACCTTATCAAGTTAACATGATAAACCCTATTTTGGCCCATTTTCTGTCCAGCATTGCTAAAGTTTGCAAGCATTACTTCATTTACAGTTCACCAGCTTGGCTGAGGTCTAGACTGAAGGCATGATGCTGTCTTTCTAAATCGATGCTGTTGAAGATTAACTGCTGTCTTTTCAATTTTGCCCTGCTTCATGATCAAACTGCCCCAAGTATTAGGTGTTAAACAAATGGCAGCAAACTTGGCTCAAGAACACTTTGATAAACAGAGGAGTTCTTGGTAGACTCAATGATTGCCTGGTCAAAGTGCACTGTTCCTGAGGCCTAGCATTAAATTGGCTGTTCATATTCCATTATCTTAGATATTTCAACTCTTCTGGTATGTTCTGCAAGTATTTGATCAGTGTTGTACGTTTCCTCTAGTGACATCTGGTGGACAAGTGCTGGCTGTGCAGCAATACTGCAGTGGAATTTCCCCACAACTCCTTTTCCTCAGCTGAACTTATAATTGGGATCTTTATGGAAAACTGATAGGACAGTGGAAAAAAGACAATTGCATCTGCAAATGGGAATGGGAAGCAAATATTTTTATCTATAGATGATGGATGTACTTGTTCTCCTACAATTCCTCCTCATCTCTGCCTTTCCACCCACTCACATAATCTTGTACTCCCTTTCAGCCTGCTTCACTTTGACACTTTCCATAGCCTTGAGTGTCTGTTCTCTCCTCTCCTCCCTCCAAATCATCTTCCCTATCTTTCTGGAAGGCTCTCGGTATTAGGGCTTAGTCACTAAAATACATGGAGCAACAGCTGCCTATTCATCTTACCTCCTGAAACAAAGAGATACAGAAAATGTCAGGATCCAATAATCAGAGTCTCCTGTGAAATGAAAAATCCACTGAAGCATCAAGATTCTGTTTGGCCAGGGCTTATTTTACCAAATAAGTGTGGTTAATATTGTATGACACAAAACTAAACTGGGTTTCAAAAGGAATACAACGGGATCTATCTAATTCACTTCCATTCAGTTTAAGTCACAGCAATTCAAAACACATGTCACCTCAGGGCACTTTAAACAGTCAAATCAGTTGAATCATACAAACAGGTTGGTTTTCTATCCAAGAAAACCCAGCAGATTGCATCGAGTCACTGACTCATAGCATTCACTCCTCCTGGATGAGTATGAACAGCACATTTAAAAAGCAATTACTCCTCTTGGCTTTGTACCTATTTTGTAACATTCCAACCTGTAATTAAAATGTTTTTTTAATGTTTTTTCTTGTGATAACCCATTCTGAACAGATGTTTCTGTGCATTATACCAGCAACTTTGTTATGGCGTTCCATGTATTCCTTCCCTGCTAGTATCTAACAACCTGCTGTGAGATGCTGGATGGTTTCTGGGGCCTCTTTGGATAGCCTGCGCCTTGGATCTTGGCTGGTATGCTAGATCTGGGCATTATATATATAGAGATGTCATGAAAAATATACAAACATTTGATGTCCCCCTGGAGGACCGTCAGTTCCATCATGTTTAAATGGAAGGCGGATGGTATCAGGAAATCCTGAAAATCTCCCAAAAATAACCACTGAACAGAAAATAAAATAAATGGAGTTTATTAAAGACTTTTCTTTAAAGAGGAATTACTCTTTAATTTTATTTGTGATAAACTGATGAAACCTGGCTGCAGCAGGAGGATCATGTTGGAATAAATAAGTCATCTCCATCTACTTGTTTAAATTTTCACATTCCTCAAACTGCTGGTTGAGGAGTAGTAGCAACCATCTTTTAGAACAGATTTATTGATAAAGTCGTAGTCCAATTTATAGCTACAATTTTAGTAAACACAGTTTTTCATTTCCAAAATGTAAAACACTAAAACCCCTTCTGTTTGTTCAGCATTATCCACCAGGCCATTACCAATTGCTATGAATTCTCAGATTTCTTATGTGATTTAGTGTTTAACACTGTCGTGGAACCGGTGGGTTGAACCCCCGCTCTGACTGACCGGGAAAAACACTTACCCACATTGCCTATTAGTAGGGAGCAGAGGGCCTGGTGGCGCTGATGCATAGCAGCCTCACTGCGATGTAACTCACCATCAGTGAGTGAATGTGTGAAAGACTGACAGTAGTGTGGAATGCTAGGGGTCCTCTGGACTTGATAAAACACAATACAAACACAGGCCATTTATCATTCAGTATCACAGTACGCAGCAGAGGGCATCAACTACATTTTTACCCCCACACACACACAAACTGATCTTCTTGGGTGAATGTGACTCAGTTTCAATCGGAAGGTTGTGGGTTAAATTCCTTAACTGAACCCCAAGTTGCCCACCGATCTCTGCATCTTTGTATGAATGTCAGTGTGATTAAGTGAATATGGTGTAGCATATTTGTAGAGATAATATAGTATATTTTATGTACATATGGGTTGTGATAGTTATAGTTATTCAGATTCTGAAAGTTGTGATTTCTTTTTAATAATTTGAAAGCTTTATTTTGTTGTTTGATAACCTCCTTACATTCTGATGTCCACCAGGGCACCAACCTTCTTTCCCTTCCCCCACCTTTCTTCCTTATAGCCTGATTAGCAGCTTCTAAAATAGCATTACATATAGAAAAATTTATTTCATCAATACTACTACTCATATCCACTTTTAACATTTTGATTTCACTACTATTCCTAAATGTTTACGTAACCTGCTGACCTAAAACATAATTTCTTTATCCCTATTATATAATACCTTTCTATATTTAACTTTATTTCAATCATAATATGATAATGATCACTTCCTATAGTTGTTTTCTTGCCATAAACAAACACCTGCTATAGAATTTGAAACTAATGTTAAATTAATTGCTGACTCTGTATTATCTTTAAAATTAATTCTGGTTCCACTTCCATCATTTAGACATACCAAATTTTTAACATCCATTATTTCTTCTATTATATCCCCGTTTTGATCATTATGATTACCCCGTAATGAACTATGCCCATTAAAATCCCCACACCATATAAGCTTACCCTCTAAATACACCCCAAGTTCCTCCATTAAATTTATCGAAAGTCTTTTACATGGATTATAGAAGTTGATTATTTTAAATGGCCCATTTACTGTCCAAATTTCTGTAACAATGTATTCTAACTCTCTTCCTTTAGCCAGAAATCTAAATTGAATTCCCTGTTTTATGAGTGTTATACACCCTCCTCCAGATCCTCCCTCTCTGTCTCTTCTAATGCTTTCATATCCTTTTATAACAAAATCAAAATTTGGCTTAAGCCAACTTTCCTGAATACATATAATATCTAAATCTTCTTTAAAATCTCTAACAAATCATTTAAACTGTTGTCCATTTGCAATAAGGCTTCTAGCGTTCCATCGTAAGATGTTCAGTTTTTGTCTTCCTGTCCTCCCGCCTTCCCTTCTGCCCCTAGTCTCTTATTTATGTGCTCCCAGGATATGTTTATACCAAAAAACCTCTCCGCCCCTTTCATAATTACTTAGATTTTTTCTGTTTTTTGCTTAACTTGATCTGTACAATTAATGACATGCAATAAACAACAGAATCTTTTCAACTGTTTGCACATTTTCAGCTCCACTCTGTCTTTGTTCTAGTGTTGGATTTGGTTGAACTTTCCTTATCAATTCTTTTGGCTTCACTCTTTTAGCAGCTTGCGCATGACTTATATTATTGGTGACTTTAACTTGTTCGATCTCCATTGCTTTTCTTCAGACCTCACATCCCCCATAAGTCACTCTGTGTTGCCCTCCACAATTACAACAAGTATCCTTCACATTTTTACATTCATCATAACTATGCTCTCCTCCACATTTTGGACATCTTTGTTTCCCCCTACATGCTGCTGCGATGTGTCCATATCTCTGGCATTTATAACACCTGAGAGGCGGAGGGATATATGGCCTTACAGAAAAGCACATACACCCAACTTTTACCCTTTCAGGAAAAACATTTGTTTGAAACTCCAACATTACAGAGAAACTTTCCACTCTTTCACCTTCAACTGTTCTCATCAATCTTTTAATTTTGCTTACTTCTCCTCCATAAATACTGCGTCGGAACTTTTCTAGATCTTCTTCCACTGGAATGCCTGTAATCACCCCTCTTACTACTTCATCCTCTCCCAAAATCTTTACCTGAGTAATATTTTTTTTTTACAAATACTCTGAGTGCTCATTATTTTATTTTTCTGTTCTTCATTCCTCACTGTAACCAACAAATTTCCATCTCGAAGGATCTTAGCAAATGTCAGCTCTCCAAACTTCTTTTTTAATTCTCTCAACAGAGCTAACGGACTGAGATGAATACCTTCATCCCCCTTTCTAAACTTTATTATTAGTTTAAGTTCCTCCCGAACTATTCTCTTACAAACTACATTATTTTCATCCGAACTGTTACCTTCAAGACTCCATTTGCTACTTTGTGTCTCTGACACATTCCCTTCTCTTCTCTGTCTTCCCGACCCTCTACTACCACGCTCTGGAGTCCAGTCATCATCTCCTTCATCCTCAACCTGAGACGGCATAGTAGTCCAGTCACAAACCAGTTTTTACCAACCTGGTGGTACAGATCGCGCTACCGGTACGGATCGGGTAGTGACAAGGTCCAGTGAAAGAAGTATTAGAGGTGTCACTACCCGATCCGTACCGGCTAGAATCAAAACACAAACTAACCCAACCAGGGTGGGTGGAGGGCGGCTCAGGATGGGGGGCTAGGGTCAAACAAAACCCTACCCAACCAGGGCGAACAAAGGGAGACAGATCACCGGGGATCTTTGGAAACTAGGGAACGCTTGGAAAACTAGAAGGCAATAGAGAATGCTAACAAATTAAAAAGAGTGTCCAATAAATGCTAGCAGATGAACAGAGAGTGTAGGCAAAGGCCTAGGACTAAACAGGCGTATTTAACACACCAAGGACTGGAGGGCGTCTTAATACGCCAAGGAACTGAGAAATACTCAAAACGCCAGGGAAAAATGGTGGAACTAGGAGGCCTCTGGAGAACTAGAGCATACAGGGAAACTAGGGAGGCCAGAAAAAAAACAGAACTCATGGGGAACTAGAAAAGAAACCAAGGAACCAGATAAGACTAAGGTGCGTGAAGCAGCTCAAAGCTAGGGAGCGCAGGGGCCTATAGAACATAGGGGCTAAATCACTGGAGAACTAAGACAAGAACCAAAAAACTAAGGTGGAGACTAGAGAATATTGAAACCAGAAAGCTCTAGAATATAACTAGAGAACATCAAGATCAACTCAGGAACTAGAAAAGCTCGAAAACTAGGGTCTCTAGAAAAGCTCGAAAACTAGGGAGCACTAAATCTGCTCAAACCAAGAATACTAGAAGAATACACAAAGCTAAACTGACTCAAACAACTGAGCGCACTGGGACCTCTGAGAGCGCGCTGGGACCTCTGAGAGCACGCTGGGACCTCTGAGAGCGCACAGGCATCCTTTAAAGCGCAGGCATCCTTTAAAGCGCAGGTGTCCCTCTCCAGCTACCCGACCAGATGGAGTTGGCGGTGGACGGCCAGGGCGTGGCAGGTGGCGGAGCAGCAGCGCCTCAGGTGGAGATCTTCGGGGAGGATGACCACTGCGAGGCAGAGTCTGGAGAGAGTGTCGCGGAGGGCGACCCCGACGGTGAAGTGGCAAGGTCTCAGGTGGCCGGCACCGGAGCTTCATCTGGGTCTTTCTGATGAGGAACTCCAGCGCAGGACCCTCGAAGAACTCTGAAGCTGAGATGAGAGGTGGGTCTTACTGGACCCCCTCTCGGGACTTGAATGGAGGTGGATCCCCCCTGGCTATAGAGTCAGGAGACGTCTGGCTGCAGCTGTCAGGAGGCCGGGTCCTCCTGGACCCCATCACAGAACTTGGAAACTTGAGGAGGCGGGTCCTCCTGGACCCCCTCGCGGGACTTGGAAACTTGAGGAGGCGGGTCTTCCTGGACCCCCTCACGGGACTTGGAAACTTGAGGAGGCGGGTCCTCCTGGACCCCTTGCGGGACTTGGAAACTTGAGGAGGCGGGTCCTCCTGGACCCCCTCGCGGGACTTGGAGACATCAGCAAAGGCCGGCGGCGGCGGGACGTCAGCAAAGGCCGGCGGCGGCGGATTGCCAGCAAAGGCCGGCGGAGCTGAGATGTGCGCACCTACGCAGACCTTGGCCATGGCGTGCGCAGCAGGAGCAGAAGTCTCTGGTCCGGCCGGTAAAGGTAGGGGCGAACCCACACAGACTTTGGCTGTAGTGTGCGCAGCAGAACAATTGGACTGTTGTTTTGGCAGACTTCCTGTTTGCGGTAAGGCGTATTGTGTCACTTGCTGTTGTTGCTGTGTGAACGACGGATTTTTGCTCCAGGCTCTCTCGCTTTTTATCTTTAAACCTCTGCTGTAACATCTGTTTCCAAACATAAGCACTTTTAAAACATTTTCTGTGGCTGCTCATCACGTTTGGGAACTCCTCGTGTTTCACATGGTTTGTTATTTGGCGTGATAACAGGGCGCTAGCCTAGCGTTAGCCAAGCCTTAGCCTCATAATGGCTTCTCCGTCTCTGACTAAGTCTCCTATTTGCTGCTCTCTGTGTCAGATGTTCAGTTATTCCTCTGCCTCCTTTAGTGATAATGGTACATGTAATAAATGTAGTGTTTTTGTAGCTTTGGAGGCGAGGGTGTCAGAATTGGAGATCCGGCTCCGTGCAGTTGAAAAACCAGCTGATAGCTGCTCCTTTGCTTAAGCGGAGCTGCATAGAGTAACTTCACGTAGCGAACCTAAAGCAGTAGCACCCGAACAGCCGGGTAACCAGGCTGGCTGGGTGACGGTTCGTAGGAAGCATAGCTCTAGATTACAGACCCCAGATCACCACCAACCCCTCTGCGTTTCTAATAAATTTTCCCCTCTCAGCGACAGTCTCGCTGAGGAGCCGATCTTAATTATTGGCAGCTCCATAATAAGAAATGTGGCACTAAAGAAACCAGGGACCATAGTTAAATGCCTACCAGGGGCCAGAACGGGCGACATAGAATCCTACCTAAAACTACTGGCTAAGGAAAAGCGTAAATACCGCAAAATTGTTATTCACGCTGGCGGTAATGACACCCGGTCATGCCGATCAGAGGTCACCAAAGTTGGTGTGTGTGAGTTTGCTAAAACTATGTCGGACTCTGTAATTTTCTCTGGTCCCATGCCTGATCTGACCAGTGATGACATGTTTAGCCGCACGTCGTCATTCAACCGCTGGTTGTCTAGGTGGTGTCCAGAAAACGACGTGGGCTATATTGATAACTGGCGAACTTTCTGGGGAAAACCTGGTCTGATCAGGAGAGATGGCATTAATCCCTCTTTGGATGGTGCAGCTCTTCTTTCAAGGAATCTGGCCGGATTTATTAGTTCTCCTAAATGCTGACAACCCAGGGTCCAGACCAGGAAGCAGAGCCGTAGTTTAACACACCTCTCTGCAGCTTCTGTACTCTTACCCACCCATTACCCTATTGAGACGGTGTCTTTCCCACGGCCAAAACTTAACAGATCAAAAACTGATCTAAAAGGAACAAATCATAAAAATCTAATACAAATCCATACGGATCACTTTGAACCAAAAAATAAAATAATTAAATGTGGTCTATTAAATATAAGGTCTCTCCCTTCAAAGACTTTGTTAGTAAATGAATTGATTTCTGATAATCAGATTGATTTGTTTTGTCTCACAAAAACCTGGCTACAAGATGACTAAGTTAGTGTAAATGAGTCAACCCTCTCCAGTTATTCAAATTTCCACATTTCCAGATCTGTGGAAAGAGGAGGAGGAGTGGCAACTATCTTTCAGTTTGATTTATTAATTAGTCCCAGGCAAACTAATAATTACAGTTCTTTTGAACATTTAACCCTCAGTTTCCCTCATCCAAACTGCAAAGCAATAAAACCTCTTCTGTTTGTTGTTTTGTATCGTCCAACAGGCCCTTACACTCAGTTTTTGGATCAGTTATCAGATTTCTTATCTGATTTGGTGTTAAATACTGATAAGGTTATTATAGTGGGTGATTTTAACATCCATGTTGACACTGAATGTGATAACCTTAGTGTAGCCTTTAAAACTATCCTAGATTAAATTGGTTTTGCTCAAAATGTGCATAAACCGACGCACTCTCGGCTCCATACTTTAGACCTTGTTCTGACATATGGCATTGATTGTGAAGAATTAACAGTATTCTCTCACAACCCTGTCCTGTCTGATCATTTTTAATAACATTTGAGTTTAATCTAACTAAGTTCTCCACCCCCAAAAGAGGGTTCCATTATAGTAGATCTTTATCGGATAATGCTGTATCAAAACTTAAAGAGTCTGTCCCCTTTTTAATATCCTCAGTATTGCAGAAATGCCCTGTAGATGGCAGCAATGCTGTTTCTTCCCATTCACAAATTGATACCTTTGCTAACAATGTGACTTCCTCATTGCGTTCTGCATTAGACAATGTAGCTCCCTTGAAAAAGAAGGTGATTATTCACAGGAAGCTGGCTCCCTGGTTTAATTCAGAGCTGCGTTCCTTGAAGCACAATGTTTGGAAATTGGAGAGAAAATGGCGCTCTACACACCAAGAGGAATCCTACTTAATCTGGAGGGACAGTCTATTGTTGTATAACAAGACCCGTCGCAGAGTTAGAGCAGCATATTTTTCATCATTAATTGAAGAGAATAAAAATAATCCTAGATTTCTCTTTAGTACAGTTGCCAAACTTACCCAGAGCCACAGCTCTGTTGATCCATCCATTCCCTTAGCTCTTAGTAGTAACGATTTTATGGGATTCTTCATAAATAAAATTGATTCCATTAAAAACAAAATTATTGGCATCCTCCCAAACATGATTACCTCATTGTCAGTAAGTGAGGCAGCATTGCAGGAATCTTTAGAACCTGCACAGTGTTTGAACTGTTTAGAAGCAGTAGAGCTTTCTGAGCTATCTAAAATTTTAGCTTCATCTAAACCTTCTACCTGTATGTTAGACCCAATCCCAACCAAGTTGTTTAAGGACATATTCCCTTTGATCAGTGGCACTATTTTAGACATGATTAATCTATCCTTAGTAAATGGATATGTACCACAGGCTTTTAAAGTAGCTGTTATTAAACCTTTACTTAAGAAACCTTCCCTCAATCAAGATGAGTCAGTAAACTACAGACCTATATCTAATCTTCTTTTCTTATCTAAAATTCTTGAGAAAGTAGTTGCTAATCAACTTTGTGAACATTTACAAAGCAATGACCTACTTGAGCAGTTTTAATCAGGCTTCAGAGCTCATCATAGCACTGAAACAGCTCTGGTGAAGGTCACTAATGATATTCTCATGGCCTCAGATAATGGACTTGTGTCTGTACTTGTCCTGTTAGATCTCAGTGCTGCATTTGATACAGTTGATCACAATATTCTCCTACAAAGACTTAGACATACTGTAGGGATTAAGGGAAAAGCATTAGGCTGGTTTAATTTATGGCAAGCCTATTAGGCATATTATCGTCCGTACAATAACGCGCAGTTCCAACCCGTATTTTACGCGAGCGCGCGTTTTTTACGTCACCATGCGTTTCCAGCCAGTGACCTTGGTGCAGAAGATAAATGAAATCTTTAACAGAAATGTTATTATTTATTCTGAAAATATTATCTTGTGAATATAAATACAAAGCATACAGAAAATGCAGCTTTATTAAGTGACCTGGTTTATTTTATTTAGCTTTTAATTTCATTTCAACATTTAGTTTTACTACTTGGCTTGTGCTTTGGTAGTTTCATGTTTAAAATGACAAAAGAGATATGAAAAAGCTTATGGTGCATCTTCTTTCTGCCTTTCCCCAACGATCAGGGACCTCCTGGTTGTGTCTGGTGCTGCAGTGTTCTTATTGGGTAAAACAACTTTAAATCTAGTGGCTGAGCACATAAAAGACAACCTCCTGATAATATAATATGCAAAAAACGCCACCAAATGTTATTAACGCCACCGCACATACTAGGCCAATAACTTTTTTGTTTTATTTCTAGCAGTAATTACTTCAGTTTGTATTTTATTATGCTGCTCATAAAGCAATGTCTACACTGTGTTAGGTCATTGGCTGATCTTTAATAAATGTTTTAACCAGTGTATCAGACTCATTTTGAATTGATCTGACATTAGGTTGGTACAACGTTAAGTAGCTTCTGATGTAGTTAAGCTACTTTTAACACATTTGTGTAACTTAGCTTGCTATATTTCTATAGGTGGTAGCTTTTGTGTAGTGAAGCTTAATTTATTGTTGAGTAACTGATAGCTTAGCTTACTACACTGGACCGGTAGCTTGCCCAACACTGCAGAGCTCTGATTACCCCGTATGTTCCTAACAGAGCACTTCGCTCTCAGACTGCAGGTCTGCTGTTGGTTCCTATAGTCTCTAAAAGTAGAATGGGAGGCAGATCCTTTAGCTATCAGGCTCCTCTCCTGTGGAACCAACTCCCAGTTTTGGTCCGTGAGGCAGACACCCTGTCTACTTTTAAGACTAATCTTAAAACTTTCCTTTTTGACAAAGCTTATAACTAGAGTGGCTCATGTTACTCTGAGCTACCTTTATAGTTTTGCTGCTATAGGCTTAGGCTACTGGAGGACATCAGGATCTAATTTTCTCACTCTATAGAGTTCTACTGTTCTTCAATTATGCATTATGTGTTGTCATTTCTGCTTTAACTTTCTGTTCTCTCTCTTTTATCTTCATAGTATGTACACCTGGTCTGGCGTTCTGTTAACTGTGACATCATCCAGAGAAGACGGCTCACCCGCTACTACCAATGTAGAACAGATTACTGGATCAATGTGTGCTTCTGTGCTTTTTGTCTGTCTTGTTGTGTCTCTACTCTGTCTTCTGTAACCCCAGTCGGTCGAGGCAGATGACCGTTCATACCGAGCCCGGTTCTGCTGGAGGTTTTCCTTCCCATTAATGGGGAGTTTTTCTTCCCACTGTCGCTTCATGCTTGCTCAGTATGAGGGATTGCAGCAAAGCCATTTACAATGCAGACGACTCTCCCTGTGGCTCTACGCTTCCCCAGGAGTGAATGCTGCTTGTCGGGACTTTGATCCAATCAACTGGTTTCCTTATATAGGACATTTTTGACCAATCTGTATAATCTGACCCAATCTGTATAATATGATTGAACTTGATTTTGTAAAGTGACTTGAGATGACATGTTTCATGATTTGGCGCTATATAAATAAAATTGAATTGAATTGAACTGAATAGAACCCTTTGCAGCAGCCGGTGAAGGGACATGCGCACCCACGCAGACCTTGGACGTGGCGTGCGCAGCAGAAGAATATATACACCATTTCTTAAAGTACATAAAAAAAACCCAGCTATAAACACGTTTAGGAGTATAGAAACGTATTGTCATGTTTTGTCACGATGAACCCTCAGACTCAGACCACACACACGGAGCTCAGTTCAGTAAAGTTTATTGCGGGGGGGACAGGTCGCTGGAATGCTGCGGTCAATGCGTCGCAGACACGGGTACCTCCAGAGCAGACTTGAGAATCCTGGCACAGGGGAGACAGGATTAGTCCAACAACGGGAAGATGGGCTTACTTGATGCTGGAAGGTAGCAGGCAGACACGGGGAACTCAGGAGCTCAGCCAAACGTGGGACGATCTTTGGCTGACGAGGAACAGGAGGTTGACACCCAGGAAGACGTGAGAGGATCTCTTTCTGTGCATCAGGAGAACGAAGATGAACCAGCGAGGAACTGAAGGTAAAGTGAGACTTAAATAGGGAAACTAACAGGTGGAGATGATTCTGTCTGATTGCAGACCTAATGGGTGTGACTGATTACTAGAGGGTAAGCAAAGTGAGAGGAACTGAACTTGTAAAACAAGAAGCACGACCAAAACTAAACCCTGACACGTATTTTATTTCGAATATTCTTCAGGGTTTTTTTTAATCATTTATTTGATTTGCATATGTATTTGTGTAACGCTGGAGATAGGCACCAGCACCCCCCGCGACCTCATGAGGGATAAAGCGGTTCGGAAAATGGATGGATGGATGGATGTATTTGTGTGTTTTGTACTTAATAAATGCATTTTAAAAAAGTATGTCCTGGCTTTGTTATGTGTTCTTTGTTCCATTCCCTGTTCGGTTTTTGTAAAAAAAAAAAAAAAAAATGCGGGTAATTTTATGACGGGGTCTTCTCTTATTCATGATTTGTACACCAGAGGGCGCTAAACTCTTAATTGATAGTTTTAACTTTTTAATAAAACTAACTTTTAGTACAAGATCATTTGTATAACAAAATTCACCTTATAATTAAGGTTGAAAATATTTTTGTCCTGTTTGAACAAATAATAAAACTAATAGAGTACATTCAGACAACACATTATGCAATGATATATTCTCGGACTTCTGAGCATGTCCGATGATGACGTCAAGCAATACAATGGAGAAGGTAAAACGAATCAATTTCATAAATTTCTTCTAGAAAAATCTTAAATATTTTCTATACAATATAGTTTAGCATTCTTTAATGATTTAAGTATAGAAATAAGTATTTTCAGTACCGTAATTACATTATTTTTTTGCCGACCCGGAAGTTATTCTGTTCGCGCGTGCGCAAATGAGCTGATGGTAAGGATCATGCTACCGGTTCGGATCGGGTAGTGACAGGAGGTTCTTTCGGTTTTTTTCGATTAGGTTGAAAATATAATTAACAGCTGTAGACAAGTGAAATTCGTAATTTATACAGGGAAGGCTAATTTTAACATGTAGCATAGATAATTATTTTCCTGCAGGGCACCATTAGATGGAAATAGAAAAGTAGATAACATGTATATTTGAGAAATGTATTATATGCTCAAACTATGCGATTTTAATCCCACAGATTCACGTATCTATCTACTTGCAACATATTGATGTCCCCTTTGCTCAAACAGTGCCGATGAGTCGTACAAGGTACAGAACCATATAGCAAAAGCTGCTATGGCTCAACATAACGGTATGTAAAATAACTAGGGCTGGGCAACGATTAAAATATTTTATCGCGATTAATCGCCCTGATTAATCGCGATTAATCGCGATTAATCGCATTGTATTTACAAACTCCAAGAATGAATTCAAAAGTAGTGTAAAGAGCACTTTTATTTTAATTTTTATTTTAATGTTCTGCTGCCATATGAACAAAAGTGTTGTAACATTTGTAGCACTTATTTTATACTGGATATTTTCAACCCATCTATTGAATTTAGTGCACTAGTTGATCTTTTCTTCATAAGAGAACAGCAAGCACTGCAGCCAAAATATGGCCTTTTTTGACCTGCTGTATATTAGCCAGTCCCTAAGCTTGATGTATCATGAAACTGTTGACCTTTTGGGTTTTGTGGTTTTTATTTTATTATTACAATTAAATAATAATAATAATAATAATAATAATGTTATGTTCAGTGTTTTTTCGCTAATCCACCTCTTATATATTTCAATCCTTATGTAATTTTGTCTGTGTTGTGTGCACCTGCCTGTTGCTTTAATCCTATAAATTTCCCCGTCGTGGGATAAAAAAGGGATTAACTAATGTTATCTTATCTTAAATAACACTTTTTAATATATGTACTGGGTTCTTTCAAGGTCTTAATTACATGTTATGTGTGGGCTCCAGTAACATCCATCCATCCATCCATCCATCCACTGATCTACCTGGATGTTCCCTGGAGGACTGAAACGCCTCAGTCAGAGACGTCTGTCTGTGGGTCTGTCGGGGCAGTGAGAGAAGTTTCGTCTCCTCTCTCCGTTTCTGGGGCTCGACGTTTTCATGTTTTTTCACGTGCTTAGATAAATTTGTTGTGTTTCCACTGAAATGAACCGGCTTTTTACAAAACATACAGCTTGATTTCATTTACGGTATTAAAATAAAGCCAAACGGTGCTACTTCCCTTGTTCATGTTTTTTTGCTGCTGCGGTCTCTCTCAGCTGTTTGTTTGTTAAGTTTGTGTGAGAGCTGAGTGGGCGGGCCAGGCTGAGCCTGCGTGCTGATTGGCTGGTGCCGCTGAGCCATGTACGAGAGGGGAGGGGGAGCGGGAGAGTGCTGCCGTGACAGCGCGCTGCAGTCAGCGCGCCTGCTGACTGACACTGACTGAAAGCATGTGAGCAACATGCGTTAATGCGCGATAAAATAAATATCGCCGTTAATAGTGTAATGAATTAACGCGAAATTAACGCGTTAACTTGCCCAGCCCTAAAAATAACACTTGAAAAATATAAATTATATTTTTACATGCTTATCAGTTTTCAAGTGTTTTCTTTTATTTTTAAATATGTTTTTGGAACACGAATGTTACATTTATGGAAAGTCAAATATTTTTTATATCTCTCAAGATCTTTTGCGGTTGAAACGTGTTTTTCCTGCAACCGGCAATATAAAGACTGTGTGGGCTTCACCGGAAATGGAAGACAAGGAGAGTACACTCGTTACTACTCTGATGGCAAACCTGGACACTGTCCTGAATGTCAATACTGAATGCAAGGAGAATATTAGTTGTTTTCCAGTCTTTTACACATTTACGTTGTCACATATTGTTGTTCTTTTTTTGTTACGTGCCATTTTAAATAATTTCTGCTGACACACATTTGCCTTGTGCAGTCATTCTTTTTCATAATGTGTTATTTTAATGTTATGTATTACATTATTACCATTATTTGTTTTTCGTAGAAATGATGTTGTTACATTGTGGCTGTAATATCTTAAAGAGAGAAAGTAGAACCAATAAAGTAGTTGTAAATATATTGTAACAGCATTGTTTAACAATTGGATAACCTTGTTTTGCAAATTTGAAATACAAGCAAAGTTAATAACTTGCAATATTTTATGAGTAAATACAATGTTTCTAATTGTTCTTGAACAATGACTGGAATCAATACTAATTTTCTTTACAAAACTGATAAACGGCCAAGTCGTTTATGTTTTAACAGTCAGAATCAACTATTGCTTTTTTTGTAATAAAGCAAGCACATACAGAAACATTTTGTCCGGTTACAAAGTCATGACACAAACATAAAATGAAAGGTATGCTGTGCGAAGGTGGAGACCGGGTGGGGGTGAGGAAAGCTCAGGTGAGGAGCAGTTGCACACATCAAGCATCATGCCGGACTTTATAAATGGTGGAGGAGATGAGACCGCCGCCGTTAGGCTGGGAGGGATATTGGCTGAGCAGGTGAGATGAAGACAGTTATAGTTAGAATTTACACATTAGTTTAATTTATGTATCCAATGACTTCATTCAAAAAGGTTTTTATATAGAAAAAAAGAAAACTCATCCACAGCAAATCATTCTCTCTGGCAGTTACCAGCGCCATGTCTATAGCCGGGTTCCAAGCGCCGAAGATTATTTCTTGTCAAATAAACTTTCAAAAACCTTTTTCTTTGAGTGAGTCTTTCCAGGTTGAAGCTACATTTAAAGTTTCAAATGAATCAATCCCCTTGGGTTTTGCGAAAAAATTGATATTTAAGGTCTTTGGAACGCAGTTTATGAATCGATTGCAGTTGGTAGAATTGATATGGAATTTCTAAATGGAATAGTGGGACACCAACCAGTTTACTGGTTAAGCTGGAGTTCTTATATTAAAAGTTTCCAATGAGACATTATGGTAAACAATTATAAGAGTTGAGCCAGGTCGCCTGCAACCACGTATATTATAGTTTTCGGAATGCCACTTGTTAGAAGTTCAAAAGTCCTTTGGTTTGTTTTTACAATGTATTCACAATGTGAATAATAAGAAAAATATTTGGCAAATAAACAGAACAAAAGTGCACATACTAAATTGGCCAAAATTGTATTACCGACCAAACCTCTTTTCTATCTAGTCCTTATTAAATAAGGCAAAGGTTCTTATATTTTAGATTTGAACTTATTTATTTTAAGAGTACCATTCACAACATCAAAATCTGTTATTCGAACTTCAGCACCAGCATGTATTTGGTTATATCTGTTTTCTTAACGCTGGAGATAGTCACCAGCCACCCCCGCGACCTCATAAAGGTTTAAGCGGGGTCAGAAAATGGATGGATGGATGGATGGATGTTTTCTTAATCTGCGATAGACAGGGAATCTGTCCAGTATCCACCGCAGCAGCCCTAACGATCCCACTATAGGGATAGGCGTGCGTGTATGATAATTAATGGATGGATAAATGTGTTCTAAATGTGATGTACATTTGTCTCTAAAATATTAATTTGATTTATGTTTTATGACATTTGTTTTTGATAGGGTGTAAGGATAGATAAATACATCTCCATAATGATTCCTTATTGTTTTTTTATTTTAGATTGTTTGTTACTAATGTAATTTTAACATCCGAAAATAAGATTTAATAAAGATTTTCAAAAAAAAAGGACATATCACGTGACAGACATACCACGTGACATAACACGTTTTTTTTGCCATTTCTTTACAGTTTAATTTGTATTTTTTAAGTTGAAAGTGTTCTTGGGCGTTTTGAAAGGTGTTGTCAAATAAATTGCGTTATTATTATTATTATTATTATTATTATTATTATTATTATTATTATTATTAAAACACGGCTGGTACAAGAAATAGTGTCACTATCGCACCCTTCATTTTCGGAGTGCAATGATCCCATTTCCATATAAGGCATGAGACACACAGTGGTCCATCCCCGCCCCTTTCCGCAGGCTGCAGCGAGGTGTACTTGGTCGCATAGACTATATATTACGTATCTATGCTTGGTCGATTCTGCTCTGTCAATTCTAATCTTTCCTACTTCCTTGCTCCAGCTAATTTACCTACCTGATAGGCTGTGGAGTTACATATAACCTTGATCCTCGACAGCGATTGGCTATGAATTAATGAGGGGTTGGAAGTTAAATTTTACACAGGTTTGATCACTGGGATTTAAACCCGGGTTACACCGGCTCAAGTGTAAAGCGCTTTGAGTGGTCAGTATGACTGGAAAAGGGCTATAAAAATTCAGTTTATTGTTTGTTCACAATGGTAAACCTCTTTTTATGTGACGTTACAGAGTGTAGCTTTGAAAAAGAAGGCAATTATTATTTAAAATCCCCTACTATATTGACCTTAACAGTGTTCAACATTAATTCACATAAGAAATCTGAGAATTAATATCAATTTTGAGGGTAATGGCCTTGTGGATAATACTGAGTAAGGCTGTGGATTAATATTGGCTTTAGATAATATTACATTTTATTAACAAATGCCTTTCTTAAAACTCAAGATAACTGTACAAAGCAAAACTAAAAACCAACAACTACAAAACCATAAGAAACTTTCAAATCTTTTTTTCCAATTTCAAGTAAAAAATTTTCTCGGTATAAAATCTTTGGAGCTGATCTAGCAAGGGCATCTTATGTCAGGGGAAGCGGATCCTGATGGATAACATGCTCCACATGGCTGAAGTGTCTGCCCCTATCATGCAGCATTCATGAAACATGGGAGGTTGGAACAGTTTCACGGTTAACTTTCATCCATCCATCCACCAATTGTTTTTACCTGCTTGTCTGTGTAAGGTGCTGGGGTTGCTGATGCCTATCTCATAGGAACCACACACTCACATCTATGGGCAATTTTAAGAGACCAATTAACCTAACAGTCATGTTTTTGGACTGTGGGAGGTAGCTGGAGTAGCTGGAGAGAACCCACACATGCACAGGGAGAAGATGCAAACTCCATGCAGAAATACCAGGATTAGGACCGGAATGGAGACCCAGGATCTGCTGCAAGGCAACAGTGCTACTAACTGCATCACAGTGCATTCCTACATAAAGGTGCATTTTGCAAGTTTTGAGGTTATATATTGATTTTCTTTTCCATACATGCCCTTACAATTGCCCAGCATGTAAAATGAGTGTTTCTCTACTTACCACAGTTCAATTCAATTCAATTCAATTTTATTTATATAGCGCCAAATCATGAAACATGTCATCTCAAGGCACTTTACAAAGTCAAGTTCAATCATATTATACAGATTGGGTCAGATTATACAGATTGGTCAAAAATGTCCTATATAAGGAAACCAGTTGATTGCATCAAAGTCCCGACAAGCAGCATTCACTCCTGGGGAACCGTAGAGCCACAGGAAGAGTCATCTGCATTGTACATGGCTTTGCTGCAATCCCTCATACTGAGCAAGCATGAAGCGACAGTGGGAAGAAAAACCACCCATTAACGGGAAAAAAAACCTCCGGCAGAACCGGGCTCAGTATGAACGGTCATCTGCCTCGACCGACTGGGGTTACAGAAGACAGAACAGAGACACAACAAGAGAAACAAAAAGCACAGAAGCACACATTGATCTAGTAATCTGTTCTACATTAGATGGTAGTAGCGGGTGAGCCGTCTTCTCTGGATGATGTCACAGTTAACAGAACGCCAGACCAGGTGTACCTACTATGAAGAGAAAAGAGAGAGAACAGAAAGTTAAAGCAGAAATGACAACACGTAATGCATAATTGAAGAACAGTAGAACTCAATATAGTGAGAAAATTAGATCCTGATATACTCCAGTAACCTAAGCCTATAGCAGTAAAACTATAAAGGTAGCTGAGAGTAACATGAGTCACTAGTTATAATTTTTGTCAAAAAGAAAAGTTTTAAGCCTAGTCTTAAAAGTAGACAGGGTGTCTGCCTCACGGACCAAAACTGGGAGTTGGTTCCACAGGAGAGGAGCCTGATAGCTAAAGGATCTGCCTCCCATTCTACTTTTAGAGACTCTAGGAACCACCAGCAGACCTGCGGTCTGAGAGCGAAGTGCTCTGTTAGGAACATACGGGGTAATCAGAGCTCTGATATATGATGGAGTTTGATTATGAAGGGCTTTATACGTTAGAAGAAGAATTTTAAATTCTATTCTTGATTTAACAGGAAGCCAATGAAGGGAAGCTAAAATTGGAGAAATATGATCCCTCTTGTTGATTTTCATCAGAACTCTTGCTGCAGCATTTTGGATCAGCTGAAGGCTTTGAACTGCATTTTGTGGAATTCCTGATAGTAAAGAATTACAATAGTCCAGCCTTGAAGTAACAAATGCATGGACCAGTTTTTTCAGCATCACTCCTGGACAGAATGTTTCTAATTTTGGCGATATTCCGGAGGTGAAAAAAGGAAACTCTGGAAACCTGTTTAATATGGGATTTAAATGACATGTCTTGGTCAAAAATAACACCAAGATTTTTTACTTTATTACCAGAGGCCAGTTTAATGCCACCCAGATTAAGTGATTGGTTAAGAAGTTTATTTTTTGAGGACTCTGGCCCAAAGATTAAAACTTCGGTCTTGTCAGAATTTACATGCAGGAAATTTAAAGTCATCCAGCTTTGCCTCTATAGGCTGAATCAGTCAGTTTATGAGAAAGTGATTCAGGCCAAATCCTCTGTGTGTGTGTGGGAGTGACTCGCTGCATGATCTCATTTTCATGGGTACTTTGTTGAGTTTCTTTTGTAATCGATGCACTAGCTAGAGACCCCAGGCTAGTTTTCTTACCTCAGAAGACATTAAGCCCGTAAACAAAAGACGTGGGCACTCGCAGCGGCAGATGCTTTCCCTCTTCTCCCACAAACGTCCACAACACTGGGGCAGAGGGGGCAGACTTCTGCAAAATCCTGGAATTTTTGCTGTTTATGTCCCAGATGACATGTGGTTGATTGGTTTGCGGTTGTAACGCACCATCAAACAGTTTTTCCACATCAACTGGAATATTTGTCATTAACAGATAGTACAATTTATTATGTCACATATTTAAAATAAATATGTGAAATATATCAAGCATCATACATAAGTTAGGAAAAATTATGGTCCTAGCTCAGACCCTTGAGGAACTCTACACCGTCCGAGCATTCATAACAAATATATTCCAACATCACGTACAGCTCTCTGCCTTTCTAATAACTTTGAACCCAGTCCAAGAAAATCCCTCTAAAGCCCTGATTGATGATGTCAGACGCCTTCTTGATGTCTAACTCTCCAATACCAGTTTTCTTGTCCTATCAGTTGTAGTTGTTTCTACTGTTTCTAAAATGGCTAACTTTGTTGAACGTCCTGATCTGAAATCATACTGACTTTCATTTAACAATATTTTTAAAAAGTGTTCCAGTTTGTCCAGTACAGAGACCTGTCAGTAGTTAATGAAGAGATGCTTGTTCCCATTTTTAGACTTTATTTGATTACAAGTTACTTAAGTCAGTTTCCTTCTTCACCAATGTCATGTTAATCCATTGCAAGTCAGCTGATCATTTATTCTTCCATTTATTTACCAAATCAAGTATTTCTGTTTTCTTGAAATTGAGGAACATTGAGCTAGGATTTTGTTCTATTCTTCTATTTCTTCTTTACTGACTGTAGCAATGACCTGATTACTTTGGAAGGTGCCCAGGTCCTTCTACCCATCATGCATTGTCTCATAAACTAGACATAAAGATACTTAAAACTGTAGTTGGTAATCCTGTCCAGAAAAACTCTTTGCTATACTGGGTGGAATGGTCCTTCCATGCCAACTGTAGTAAATTAATTATGTATTCAGAAAATTTTGATTTGTATGACAGTTGCAGGCCTGTAAAAATTCTGACCAATGGGATTGGTCCTGCCCACGCCCCCTCTGCCCCTCAAGTTCCATAGGATCATCTTATCTATTGGTTGTCCCACATGCTAATCATTCTGACATGTTCATGTAACACCAGTGTCCAAGCTTATTCATTGCTAGTTTCCACTTGCTGCACACTTCTAGTCTTTATGTATCCAGTTAGCCTCAGTGTTAGCCATTCATTGTAGCGCTGCTGCTCTCAGCCTATACTCTGAAAATGGTTGAGAGTCACAAGTAGCAAACTATCTTCTAAGTGTATGACAAGAAGAGGAAGGCCTCAGAAAGAAATAAGACCAGAGTGGATTTGGCAGATTTTTTTTTTCACACAATCCCCTTGAGGAGCGGAAGAGCAGGTAAGATAGTCATGTGCATGCAGAATTATTCAAAAAGGGACTTGGGTGTTTATTACTTATATTTCCGGAAAAATCACCAACTCTATTTAGAAACTCTCAACTTTAAGCAGAGAATCCCAAATGAAGAAAAAAAATCCACTGAGAATAAATACTGCTTTCAAAACTAATGTCATTTAGAAGACATTTCTGAAGGGGCATGGTCCGGCATTGTGCTAGTTAGACAAGTGGAACGGGTTCTGTGTCAATTGTTCAACTATTAAAGCTCTGCATCCACAATCACAGGAAAGAAATCCCGTGTGAGAAAGATGAATGTGAAACATCTTCACTGAGGGCTGAACACAGTTTGCTCTTCTCCAAGACATGAAGGGCATTCAACTTGGATTTAAATTGCATCACCAATGCTTGATCAGATCTTGGTGGGATTGGTCATTTGAGGTAAAAAGCTCATTGCACAAAACCAGCAGATTGTTTGACAAAAATGTAAATAATCTATGGCTCGTCATCAATTTGTGGTGTCACATGCAGTGGCTTTGTGATTAAGTGGGATAATTACATTGCGTATGCTTAATGACCCAACGTTCTTCACATATCTACACCACTAGAAGCATTTCAGGGTGCTTTCAGCAACCATTTACCATGGTGTTTTGAATTAAAGTCTTGTCATGCCCTAATTAAGTGTGAACAGTGTAGAAAAAATATTTGTGTGAATACCATTTACAGAGCTATGAAAGAGTGTTTTCCCCTTACATGTTTCTTTTTTGTCACGTTAAAAAGTTTCAGATTATTAAACCTGAGTAAATACAACAGTTTACATCCAAATTTCGATTGTCTTCATGATGCCAACCTGGTTATTTGTAAATAATTGCTGATAACTTGTCCGACTCTTGGCAGCCACAACTGCCAACAGGCATTTCTTATAACTGACAATCTTTTACATCTCTATAGAATAATTTAAGCTCAATCTGTTATGCAGAGTTGTTTAAATTCAGCAACATTGGTGGGTTTAGGAGTGTTAGCCAAGCACTGTGGCTCGCTCGGCTTTTGTTGTCATTCATTCAATGCTAAAATCAGTGACATTTCCAGGGACAGCATTAGCCTGGAACAGATAGTTCAAAACAGGGACTCTCCCTGGCCATCTGCTCATCTTACCTTACATGTACTCTAATTTAGTTGCAAGAGACATTTACAGATTGCTCTGTATCAAGCATGCAGGAAGTTTCATCAGAACTCTAAACCATCAGGTTGAATATGTCCCCGCAAAGACAGAAGGGAGAGGAGCAGAACCACACCCAAAAAAGAAGAAAATCATTGGAGAAACCAAATAACCTCTCCACAGACGCATGGCTCGACACAGGAGAGCCAGCTCCTCAGGACAAGGCTCAGCTGTCCCCCTACACCTCAAGGATAACGGACACTCTGACAGCTAAAATTTTCATATTTTGGACAGAGAAGACGTTGCTGGTTTGAAACAGGAGTGAAGGAAGCAATTTATGTCAAACAAGAAAAATCAGAGGAGGAGGAGCTTGGAACTCCTCCCTCAGTGTCATAGATTTGTGTTAGGATGAACCCAGAATGCACACCACACACAGAGCTTTATTGAGTTTATTGAATAAAGGATGAGCAGTAGATGAAGGGAAACCAGAGAGGCAGGGCTGAACCAGTGGTATAGATGTGAAGCAGGAACTGACGGACCGGAGAGAGTTGTAGGGAGAGCAGGGCTGCTCGAGAACAGAGGTAGCAGGAGATCCAGGCGACAAGGCAGCGAGCAAACTAGGAGCTCAGAGGTGGCAGGATAATCCAGCAGCTAGCAGAGGCCTGTTGAAGCTCAGAGGTGACAGGTAAATCCAACAGTTAGCAGAGGCTTCACTTGAAGCTCAGAGGAGGCAGAATAATCCAGCAGGTAGAAGAGGCTAGAGGCTCAGAGGTGGCAGAATAATCCAGCAGCTAGCAGAAGCCTGTTGAAGCTCAGAGGTGACAGGTAAATCCAACAGTTAGCAGAGGCTTGCAGCAGAGAGTTGGCAGATTAGTCCAGCAGCGAGCAAATGCCTAACTAGAAACTCAGAGGTGAGTCAGGAAAATTAAGCAGCAGGCAGAGACTTAACTTGAGACAGAGAGGTGGCTGGATTCCAGCAGCTAGCAGGGGCAAACCAGGCTGACAGACATGAAGTAAGGGGAGTCTGATGACAAACCGGTAGGGAAGAGAAGACTGATGGAGACTTATTTAGGGAGGCTCGCAGGTGGAGTGAGTTTTGACTAATTAGGGACCAACAGGTGTGACTGATAGCTGGGGAAGTGGATGGTGAGCTGATTGAGAGGAGGAGGAGGAGGAGGAGGAGGAGGAGGAGGAGGAGGAGGAACTGAAAACTAACAGGAAAAAAGCCAGACTAAAAACTAAATCATGACACTCAGTAGTTTGCAATTGAGAAAGCCATTACGATGAAGAGTGAAATGTCTTCAAATACAAGAGGTGCAGTTTTTTTTAACTCTTTGATTAGCGTGTGTGTGTGTGTGTGTGTGTGTGGGGGGGGGGGGTTGAGCTGTCTGCCTTTTTATTTATTTAGTAAAGGATTCAGAGGATGCTTGATATATGTCACATATTTATTTAAGCATTTACTAATTCCATTCTCATTTTACAGAAAAGAGCTAAAAGAATCATAAGTAGAAACAGTACTGAGATCAAACAAATCTACCATTCCTAAACTTAAAATGTATTTAATTTTATGACTTGGTGGACCATTATATTTTGTCCAACAACATAACTTTTGCAAGTTTTGTTTAAAATACATAATAATGTATTACCATCAAATTTGCCAAAAAGATATATTAAAAGAGATTGCATTTGGAATATGAGAGGATCAGACATAAAACAACAACTAATCTAAATCATAACTAATCGAATGAAAATTGCATTTCTGTTTATGGAATTAATCTGTGGAATAATCTGTTTAAAGAAACTATGGAGAATAAATACATTTTCATTCTTAATAAAATTATCAAATGTAATATGCTGTCAAGATATAGTGAATTAGTTTGACTTATTGGATTGTTGTAGCATTACAAAATAATATATTTTGTTTCTTACTGCCTGTTTTGTCTTTAAGAAGTATGCATAAGGTTGGTGGGTCAGTGTTTAGCTGCTTTGTCAAATGACCTTTGAGAGAAGGGGTACATTTTATACGATTTTCTCCCTTCTACTCGTTTTAATAGTTTTTTTTGTTCCAATTAAAATGTATAGTTTATTTTAACTGTTACTGAATAAGGAAAATTTCTAAATAAGGTAAAAAAAACATAGAATTTTAAGCAAGAAGCTAACCGCTATCATGGCATTAGTTTTAAGCATATGCAAAATAATAATAACTAGAACTTCAAGCAGTTATTAACGGGTTTCAAGCCCACCCATGCACCGCCCCTTTGAGTATGCTCCTGGACTTCAGTTCAGCATTCAAAACCATCATCCCATAGCATCTGGTGGAAAAACCGGCACATCTGGGCGTCAGCGCACCCCTCCGCAACTGGACAATAGACTTCCTCACCAACAGACCTCAGTCGGTCCGGGTCGGACAGAACACCTCTGATGTCATCACCCTCAGCACGGGCTCCCCTAAGGGCTGCGTCCACAGTCTGCTAACAGTTGTTCTAGAGATGTGTCTGCTGCTAGAACTGTGTGTGGCATTGACCTGGTCTCCAATCTGAGCTGCTGTCAACCTGCGATTCCTGAGGCTTGGTGACTCGGATGAATTTATATATATATATATATATATATATATATACACACACACACACACACACATACATACATACATACATACATACATACATACATACATACATACATACATACATACATACATACATACATACATACATACATACATGCATAAACTATGGTCAGAGTTGTTGTAGCTGCAAAAAAAAAAGCCACGAGATGGAGCCCTCGCCTCAATTTCTAAAATGCTGCAACTTTACCAATGTTTTATGTCAAATTATAGAAAGAAAATCCTTTTTAAAAATAACGGTTTGCTCTAAAATTCTGAAAATTTTCACGGAGTTTCAAGAGTGCTTTATCTAACTACTTGATTTTTAATATGGTCATTCATGAAACGGTTTGAGAGAAAAAAAATATTAAACTTTATATTCTTTTACATGTAAATTTCAATTTCTTTTGAATAGGTCATATCCGCCTGCATTTTTACCAAACTTAAATCCATGTTTAGTCTGCATGTGCTTTACAAATAGAGGCCATTTTTATTAGCATATAACAATATTTGTGGAAAATACATTGATTTTTTTCATTTTACAAACTTTAAAAAAAGCAGTGTGGCACTTTCAAAAACTTCAATACATGCAGTGAGAGAATTTTTACACCTTATTCAAGGAATACATCCTGAAAATCCAAGATCGTTACACCACAAAATAGATTTTTGGTAATTTTTGTTTTCAAGTTTTTTTCACACCCCGCCCACTTGTTTCAATCATTACCATATTTAAAACTTTAGTTCAGGGCTATGACTGGAAGGGGATGAAGAAGGTTTTGTAAAAATCCGATTAGCCATTCTTGCGTAGTAGATTTCTTGACATCACAGCGCCCCCTAGTGATGGACAATCCTCAAACGCGGGACACGTGTGCAAAATCTTATTTGGAGTATGGTTTATGAAGGACATGTTAAAATCTGTTATGGTTCAAAATTCAAAAATCCACCGCGTTAACTTTTTTCATTTTCCATGACACGCTTATTAAGTTTTGCGCGGATCACACAAAAAATGTAGGAGGAGTTTAACAAGAAAGCCCCCTGCTGTTCACCCTGATGACACACGACTTCACCCTGATGACTTTAAATTTCCTGCATTTAAATTCTGACAAGACAGAAGTTGTAATCTTTGGGCCAGAGTCTTCAAAAAATAAAGTTCTTATTTAATCACTTAATCTGGATGGCATTAACTTGGCCTCTGGTAATAAAGTTAAAAATCTTGGTGTTGTTTTCGACCAAGACATGTCATTTAAATCCCATATTAAACAGGTTTCCAGAGTTTCCTTTTTTCACCTCAGGAATATCACCAAAATTAGAAACATTCTGTCCAGAAGCGATGCTGAAAAACTAGTCCATGCATTTGTTACTTCAAGGCTGGACTATTGTAATTCTTTACTATCAGGAAGTCCACAAAATGCAGTTCAAAGCCTTTAGCTGATCCAAAATGCTGCAGCAAGAGTTCTGATGAAAATCAACAAGAGGGATCATATTTCTCCAATTTTAGCTTCCCTTCATTGGCTTCCTGTTAAATCAAGAATAGAATTTAAAATTCTCCTTCTAACGTATAAAGCCCTTAATAATCAAGCTCCATCATATATCAGAGCTCTGATTACCCCATATATTCCTAACAGAGCACTTCGCTCTCAGACTGCAGGTCTGCTGGTGGTTCCTAGAGTCTCTAAAAGTAGAATGGGAGGCAGATCCTTCAGCTATCAGGCTCCTCTCCTGTGGAACCAACTCCCAGATTTGGTCCGTGAGGCAGACACCCTGTCTACTTTTAAGACTAATCTTAAAAGTTTCCTTTTTGACAAAGCTTATAGTTAGAGTGGCTCATGTTACCCTGAGCTACCTCTATAGTTGTGCTGTGATAGGCATAGGCTACTGGAGGACATCAGGGTCTAATTTTCTCACTGTTCTTCAGTCTACTGTTTTCCAGTTTTGCATTGTATTACATTGAAATGACTGTCGTCATTTCAGCTTTTAATTTTTTGCTCTCTCTTTTTCTTCATAGTAGGTACACCTGGTCTGGCGTTCTGTTAACTGTGACATCATCCAGAGAAGGCGGCTCACCCGCTACTACCATCTAATGTAGAACCGATTACTGGATCAATGTGTGCTTCTGTGCTTTTTTGTCTCTCTTGTTGTGTCTCTGCTCTGTCTTCTGTAACCCCAGTCGGTCGAGGCAGATGACCGTTCATACTGAGCCCGGTTCTGCCGGAGGTTTTCCTTCCCGTTAATGGGGAGTTTTTCTTCCCACTGTCGCTTCATGCTTGCTCAGTATGAGGGATTGCAGCAAAGCAATGTACAATGCAGACGACTCTCCCTGTGGCTCTACGCTTCCCCAGGAGTGAATGCTGCTTGTCGGGACTTTGATGCAATCAACTGGTTTCCTTATATAGGACATTTTTGACCAATCTGTATAATCTGACCCAATCTGTATAATATGATTGAACTTGATTTTGTAAAGTGCCTTGAGATGACATGTTTCATGATTTGGCGCTATATAAATAAAATTTAATTGAATTGAATTGAATTGACTGTGTCCCCAGGTTCACCACCAACCACATTGTGAAGTTTGCATATGACACGACGGTGGTGGGCCTGATTAAAGACGACTAGGACCAGGACCAGGACTGATCCTGAACGTGGAAAAAACGAAGGAGATCATCATGGACTTCAGGAAGAAATGGCCTTGCCATGCTCCACTTCTCATTAACAGCTCAGCTGTGGAGGTGGTCAGCAGCAATAAATTCCTCGGGGTGCACATAACACACAACCTCAGCTGGTCTGTGAACACCATGTCACTGGCGAAGAAGGCACAAAAGCGCTTGCACTTACTGCGGAAGATGAGGAGAGCCCACCTGCCCCTGCCCATCCTGGTTTCCTTATATAGGAAATTTTTTACCAATCTTTATAATATGATTGATTTTGACTTTGTAAAGTGCCTCGAGTTGACATGTTTCATGAATTGGCGCTATATAAATAAAATTTAATTGAATTTAATTGAATTAAGACTCTTTGAATGTGTATATTCCATGTTATTCTTTTGTCAAACCAAACCCCTAAAATATTAATTGTTTCACTCTTTCTGTTTCTTGATTATATAATTTTAATTTAACATCATTAATTTTCTTCGTTGAAAAGAACATTGTTTTAGTCTTATCCACTGAGAATTTAAATCCCCATTTTAATGACCATTCTTCAACTTTAAAAATAGCTTCTTGAATCTTTTTAGTAATAAACTCCAAATTCTTTCCTCTCTTCCACATAGCTCCATCATCAGCAAAAAGAGAAAAACCCATTCCATTATCTATATTTTGAAACTCTGAATCTCAAGCATACTTCTTGGTAGTTGCAAAGAAAACACATCATCTATCATTACCGAAACCAATAAAGGACTTATTATACTTCCCTGTGGAGTACCATTTTCGACACTATTTTTCTCAGAATGATAATTACCTATTTGAATATGTATTTGTCTTTTAGTTAGAAAATCTTTGATCCACTAACACATCCTACCTGTAATACCCATCTTTATAATTTTAATTAATAAACCTTCTTTCCACAACATATCATACGCATTTTCAATATCAAAAAACACTGCTACAATACTTTATTAATTTGAGCTTTTCTGATTTCAAATTCCAATTCCTCCCTCTTCAAGTTTCTGCTCCGCTTAGAAACAGCACGGGATGTGACGTCACTTTCTGTGATGTGCCCAAATATGGGCAAAATGGCCGCCCTTTTCGCAGCTCTGGAGAGTCAGAGCTCAGGATGGTGAGAACAGATCATAAAATTCATAAATTCATTAAAAATCAACGATTTGCTCTAAAATCCTGAAAATATTTATGGATCTCAGAGAGTGGTTTATCTAACTGTGTGATTTTTTTAAATGCCCATTGAAAAAAGCGTTTTCAGACAAAGAAAATTAAACTTTATAGTCTTTAACATTTGAATTTCAATGTCTTTTAAATAGTTCAAAATCGCCTGGATTTTTACCAAACTGAAGTCCACGTTTAGTCTGAATGTGCTTTACAAATAGTGGCCACTTTTATTGGGATTGAAAAATATTTGTGGAAAATACATTGATTTTTGCATTTCACCAACTTTTAAAAATTCAGAGTGTGGGACATTCAAAAACCTCAATACATGCAGTGAGAGAATTGTTACACCTTATTCAAGAAATACATCCTGCAAATCTGAGATCGTTACACCACAAAATTGATTTTTGGTAATTTTTTGAAGATTTCAAGGTTTTTTTTCACACTTTTGGAAATAGGCCCCGCCCACTTGTTTAAATCATTACCATATGTAATACTTTAGTTAAGGGCTATGACTGGAAGGGGATGAATAAGGTTTTGTAAAAATCCAATCAGCCATTCTTGCGTAGTAGATCCCCCCCCCCCAGTGTTGGACGATCCTCAAACGCGGGTCACATGTGCAAAATCTTATTTGGACTATGGGTTATGAAGGACATGTTAAAATCTGTTATGGTTTTAGAATAATCAGCAATTACATTTAGAGCTAGCTTGCTAACCATCACTTATTTTAGCGTCACTTTTCGAAAAAGTCAACATTAAAAAATCCACCGCGTTAACTTTTTTTATTTGTCCATGACACGCTTATATTTAAAGTTCGTTCGTTCTGCACCGCGGGCTTGGAACCCTAACAATAATAATAAATAATTTAAAAACACATGAAAAACAATAGGGTTCTCTGCACTGCAGTGCAGACGAACGGCTATGCATTGCATAGCCCGTTCTTTCTGCACCGCGGGCTTGGAACCCTAATAATAATAAAGCACCCCATAGCCACGGTTAACTATGGTGTAAAATCTATAATGCTGTGGGTATGTTTTATCTTTTAAGTGCATGTCCTCCATGAAGTACACTCCTGGAATAAGAGTTTTCATTTTTGTGTTGTGTCTTTGTAATACAAAATTAAACTAAGTGTACTTGTGGAACCATGTAGAATTACATGGGGAAAGTGGTAGCCAGACACTGCTGATCAAGTTTATTTGATAAGTTCATCATCCACAATTGCAGCCACTTTTATGACAAGATGTTATCTGCAGATAACTGGTGTTTGTCCCTGAGGGATCTAAGAAAAGACTTAAGTGCCTTGAATGCTTTTCTATCTCCACTTTAATGCTTTTCTGTTTTGTTGTCTGTGTTTGAGTTTTAATGTCTGTTTCTTCTAAAGCACTTGGTTGTTTTTTTAACCTGTGAAAGTTGCTATATAAATAAAATGTACTCATGTCATAAAGACATGAATCAGTTTGGTTCGGCGTGGAGACAGCACAAACGCTCTCCTGGAAGAAAGTGGAAACAATCTTACAAACACACTCCTTCAACCTTGTGCACACCCTTCCCAGAAAAGTTGAAAATGCGGTAGCTGCAAATAGTTGGTCAATGCCGTTTAAAGCCTTTGTATTAAGAGTGGGATGTCATTAAAGTAGATATGTGCCTGAAGGGAAGTGAACCAATACTTTTGCCAAGCAGAATCGTCTCCCACACACCTTTAAGCAAGGTTGTGGAGGGATTATACTTTAAGCATGTTTTGCAGCGAAAGGACTGCTAGGTGAACTTGAGTGACCTTCAACCTCTTCTGTACCTCAAAGTATTCGAGAATGAAATGTGAGAAGGTCTGGCTGGTTGTAATTTAGGGATAGCAAGCGGTGAAGCAGTGTTGTAAGGACAGTTTGGCATAATATCCTCTACAATGTTGTGAGAAAGTTATACAGTGATATATAAAATTATTATTTCAAGTCATTGACACTAAATGTGGTTTCAGTTTTTCCTCTGTTAACATCCTTTGAAACATTTTACCCCATAAATGTACGTAAATGACCTGATGTGACTGAACTGATTGTTTCAATGCAACAGGACACAAAATTCGTCCAGAAAAAAAAAAAGTTTAATTTAAATGACCTGAATAAAAAACAGAGTAAGGAAGAAGGTTGACGAATGTTCTCCTTTTGATATTTTAAATATAATTGACTATCATTGAATATTTATAATGAAACATACTTGCAGGGACTTACTTTCACAGTTATATTGAATTTTTTCTTACTAAATGTATTCCTCTAAATTTAGTCTTTTCTTTCTTTAGTCGCTGTTTTTTTAGCTCACTCTTCTGTCATGGAGAAGAGACTGTGAGCAGCCAGCATGATGTGAAACTCTTTTCTAAACATTTTGATGAACAGTAGTTGTCTGCAGAAGCTGCAAAGCGAAGATAAGCCAGGGCCAGGGAAACCAAGACAGACAAATACCTGCAATGTGTTATCTCACCTGAAAATGAGCCATGAAGATATCTATAAAGGAGCTGAGGGGCAGCCAGAGACAGAGAGAAGGCCCACATCTGTGCTACTGGATCCTTACAGACTGATGATGTTGGGATTTGACTGATTCTGAACAACACAATGAAGATATCCACACATTAATTGAATGTTTTATCTTTCTTGCTTATCTAAATGGACAAGAATTAATTAGTCTTTGTTATTATTTGTCACTGTGAAATACACAACCAGATTCTATTTGATATGATAGCTTCATTTGAATATGAACAGATGACATATCAACTAAAACTTTAGAAAAAGAAGTATAACATGATTTACAGGTTCTTGGATGAAATACATATTTGTTATTCCCCTAGCAAAAGGTGACTCAGAACCTTGTAGAAAAAAACTTTAATATAAGGGATAGCTGTAAGCTAGTTCTTGAAGCTTGTGCTTTAGGCCTTCCTCTTTACACAAGCTTTCTGTCTCAAAGTCCTCTAACAGTATGTTAGGGGAACTTGAGTGACCTTCATCCTCCTCTGTACACCAAAGTATCCAAGAATGAAATGTGAGAACATCTGACTGGTTGTAAAAATGTGGCCCCAGTTAGGAAGCAAGCGGTGAAGCAGTGTTGTAAGGACAGTTTGGCGTAATATCCTCTACAATGTTGTGAGAGAGTGATACAGTGATATAAAAAATGATTATTTCAAGCCGTTGACGCTCCCCCATTAGATTTTAGACAAGACTAAGGTTTGGACAGTGGCAAGGCAGCAAATTGAGCTCAATGTGTTTCTTTTTTGGCATGTTTTGTGTGCTTGGTGGTATGTTTTGGGTATTTGACCTATTTGGAAAAGTTTGCATGGAAAAATTTGTGGAAGAATGAAGGGTCATCAACATTTGGACCATATATACTAACACTACATAACTTTTGGTTATGAATAAACATTTTTATTATTATGAATCTACCTTCAGGATCTATAATTTTGTCTAATATTGCAAAACTAACATTTTACACACTTGTAACGTCTCTATGTAGGTTATTACTTACTTCCCCTTACATCAATTTTATTTGATGATATTTATGTTTGTCATATCCCTGTGTCAAAGTTAAAAATGTTTTAGATCCCGGAAGTTCAGACACACATGTACTACTGTACCTTTGCCCCATGCCTCTGAAATAACAGAGCAGAGGAACTTTCCAAAATGTTGAAGATTTGTAAACGCTGCCCAACTAGATATCTTTGACCACCTGTGAGCGTGCAAAAGCCTTTCTGACTGCACACCCAAGATATCTGGCTGACAGGGAATATTTCTGCCTGGACAAATTAAAGAAAGCACCTCCAAGGTGAATGAGCAGAAAACGCCGCCACAGGCTGCATTGGCACAGAGCATTTAAAGGATTCATCAATGAGCAAAGCATAAAAGAAGCACAGACAGCACGAAGAGTCAAACCAAGAGCAAGAACTACAAGGGCTCTGCACAGGAACACATGGTATGCCGTCAGCTTTTCCAAGAGAGGAACAAAGGAACAAACAGAGAGGCAGAAACAGAACAAACACCTGAAAAAATTAAAAAACAAACCAGAGTTTCTAACGCTGGAATCAAATGAAAGCTGCCATCGGATAAACTAATAGAATTCTCTAGCTTTGCTCTGTTTCTCTGCTTTCTCTCTCTCTCCACCTCTGTTTTCCATCGTTCACTTGATTTATTTCCCATAATGCCTCTGTTGTCCACCATTCTTCTCCTCCTTCCATCCTGCCCTGCTCATCCCTGCTTTCCCAAATTCATCCTCCTTCCTTTTCTCTTTTTTAGTTGTTGTACCTGGCTGACAGCAAACATGGATTTAACATACAGCTGTCAGCTGAAATGAAAAATGAAAGGAATTTTAACAGATTTTCTAAAGGGGTGTTAAACCCATGATTGTTTCCACTCAGAAGGCTTACAATTTAAAGCGACAAGTGGATTACTGAAAATCTACATTAATTTCAGCCAAGGATTACCATTTGCCTGAAAACGTCCCACATAAAGGTAAAGTTTAGGAAATATTCAGAAATGTAAGGTTTTTGTGGTAATTGATGGGAATATCTGGTAAAGACCTGTCATTTTTGAATAGTTTAAACATACTGTGTTATGTCTACACACACACATTTAGCTACGCCATGAGAACATATCCATATAATAAGTAGTAGTTAAATATTCAAATGATGTGTTAAACATATTTACCCCAAGATATTATCAAAACTTACTTCACTCTACATAGCCCAGGGGCTCAAATGTGTTGATTAAATGTTTCTGTGTTTTTTTGCTCAGACATGTCTTTCATAGTCCAGGATTTAATTGTTTTAAGTAATGCAAGACATTTTAAAAGTTCCTGTCCAAATTGACTTTATCCCCAATTTGTACTATGCCTCTCAGGATGAGACCCTTCACACTTCTCCGTTCACTGTTTGTGCAGAAGACTTTCACTATAGCTTTAGATTGAGCTATGATGTTCTTTTATCTCACACAGGATGTTTACATATAATATGCAATATGTGTATGACTCTGGAAGTGCTAAAGTGAACGATCGTATTCTGCCATTTAAAGTAGAACAGTGTATCTTTTAGCCAGTAGGGGTGCTATACCTGTAACTTTAAGGTTTAGCGCACCCGAAGGTCACTGGCAACACTGCCACAAAATGAAAGTCTCCCTCCATGGTTTGGAATCTGATAGCAGAGCAGTTTGGACCAGCAGATTGAGAAGTCATAGAGGTAATTGTAAAGACAAGGCCACATCAGTCCACTCTAGATTATACATTATACTCAGAGTCTCACACTGAAACAGAGAAGGAGAGAACAAGGCAGCACCAGGGGGCGAGGGAGAGAGACGGGGAGCTCCAGGAGAAGGACGGAGTACACAAGAGGTTCAATCATCTGATCACGAAAGGCTGCAGGAACTTCCACAGAGGAGAAGAGCTGACATGTAGGTTTGTGAACTATATTTACTGGACTTTGTAATAATAACCATGGTCATGACAAACTCTGACTTGAGGATAAGTAAAGTAGAAGCATGCAAGGTTAGCTCTTGTGTTTAAGTGGAGCTCAGACTGCCGTAAAGCGTAAGGTCACATGACCCATTCAGCCATGGATTCAACCTGGTCAAGTTACAAAGGTGGGTGAGATTTCAAGAAGGGCAGGCCACATTGAGCATCGATACGCGGCGAGCGCTGACCTGATAAATAATTTAATATATCTCAAGTTGAGCTGCACACTGGAGCATTGGGTAGCACTGTCCTGTGTTCAAGTCCAACCCCAAGTTGCCCTGGTTCTTTTTGCATGGAGTTTGCATGTTCTCCGTTTGCTTTTGACTGTTAGGTTAATTGGCCTCTCTAAATTCTCTTTAGGTGTGAATTGTTGTTCTGTCTGTCCCTGTGTTGCCCTGCGATAGACTGGCGACCTGTCCAGGGTGTACCCCGCCTCTCGCCGATTGAATGCTGGAGATAGGCACCAGCACCCCTCACGACCTCAGCAGGGATAAGCGTGTTAGAAGATGCATGGATATCTCAATTTAAGGTAATACCTAGGTCAAAACTTACATGGTACTGCATTAAGAACACTAATTCATGATCAGTTTTGAATAGGGATTATTATGTTAAATTATACAGGCCTCTGTAAAGAATTAATCAAGCATCATCCAAAGTGCTGTGCATCACTTGCACCATAGTACATTTCAAGGTAGCTGGTCTGGTAAGTGCCGGCTGCATAGTGGCACATAAGTTTGCACATACCAGTTACTCTGGCCCACAGTCCAAAACTCACTCTAAATGTCCTGAGTATAGATGGCTATGATGGACTGCTGACCTGTTCAGGGTTTATCTGCTTCTCACCTGATGGCCAGCATGGACCAGCAGGTGTAGACAAATAATGGATGTTACTGTCTACTATAATATTCCTCTTCACTCTATATTCTCATGACCAGAACCAAAAAATTGGACGCAGTGTTTAGTTTCTATGCTCCTGACATCAGGAACTATCTGAGAGGTGCAGGAACTGTTGGGTCCATTCATGTTTACTGCAATTTCTCATTTTTATCAGGCTTGGTTTGTTATTTGCTTAAATTTGGTCATGAATGCCTGTCATGTTTTTACGTCCTTTTTGCTTGTGATGTGTTGGATGTTTTCTTTTCTACATCTCTGTTGCTTCAAAAGACTTGTATCGCCCTGTGTATAAATGGTGCTTTACCTGCCTTGTCTTGACTAAAGAATCAGCAAAGTCTTGTTTTCCTTTGCACACCTACCGTGCCATTGAAAAACTGAAATTTACTTTTAGGAAGTTCTTTTTTTGTTCCTTAGCAACTTGGTTTGAATTTTAAAGACAGGGTCCACCGAGACGTCCAACAAACAGAACCAGAACCAAGAGCCTTCCAGTCTGAGAGGACTTCAGAAAAAATAGAACAGCTCTGGAAAAAGCAAAAAAGCCGACTTCTCACCAAACAAAAAGGGGCCCAAGTTGATAGAAGATGTGGAGCAGACTAGTTCCAGACAGAATGAACACCCAGTTTTACCTCTGCTGATTCTGGTATTAGAGCTAGCAGCTCCCCAGAAGTCTTCATCCTTTGAATTCATTTTGTTCCTTTCACAAACTTTGACCTCGTGTTTAAGGAAAGTACAATAACTCTGAATTCTTTCTTCAAAGCACATAGAGCTAAACAGATTCATGATAAATTATTCACCTCTAGTCAGCATGATAAATAAGATTTTGAAATTGTATTTATCTTTTGCCAATTCCCAATTTTGTGTGGTTCATTGTGTGTGTATGCTGTTTCTTATTTTTATGCACCATGTGACCATTTTTAAATTAATCCTGTGAAACAGGGTCAGATGAGTCTGGTCAGGATCTTGTTTAGTTCAAAATAGCATTCTGTGGAGAAAAGGGAGGCTGCTTTCATCTCTAACCAAAAAACTGGGGCATAGTGTTTTTTCACCTAACGTTTGGTTCCAACATCTGTTTCAGCATCAGAAACAAAGTGTTTGTTTTATGGGAATAACCCAGCAGCTTTTGTGTGGGCGGGTTTGGTGAAAATTCATGTCGCTCTTAGGGAAAGGCTGTTGTTTAAAACGACTTCTCAACCCAGTGATGCTGCCAGAGGACAGTCAGGATTTCAATAGATTTAAAATGAAACGTAATGGAGACATTAAAAATGTGGTGCAAAGCTCCAGCCCCCAAAGCTGGTCTGACAACAGCTGGTAGATGACAGCTGAAGAACATTGGGGGTCTTTTGTAGTTGAAGTCATTGTCTGGTTTACGGCTCCATTAATGTTCCTTCTGTTTCGATTAAAACAGCAGTGTTATTGGTTATGTTTTCTTTAATGGTCTTGCACCTGGAGGAACAACCTCTGAGGGCCGTGATACAATATTATTTTGCTCCACAGACTCCTCTTCTCTAAATTCCCTTCATAACGTCCCTCTGAGTTCTTCTACACACCGACTTCCCTCCTTTATCTCCCTAACACCACGGCCTCCTTTTTTTTTACCTAAGTGATGTTGGGGCAGGCCAGTAGATCAACAGTTAGCGCTCAAAATAAACACATCCAGCCTGACTGAGTGCCGCTTACTGCCGTATCAGCAGAGGATTTCACTGGTCTGATGCACTTTCTTCTCTCCCTAAAAATCATCCCCACTGTCTTGCTTTTTTGGTTTCTAACACTTGCTGTCTGTTAAGGCTTGAATTTATCTATAAAAATAAATAAATAAATAAAATAAAGTAAATCGGCTGTATCCAGGCAATCCATTCTTAAAGTATGTATTCCTAATTTGTGTCAGCACATTAAAGAAACAGCAGGAAGAAAGGCGTCTCAGAAGATAAAATCACCTGCAGTGTTGCTTGTGTTGTCTTCGTGTCACTAGAGGGCAGTGTGGTTCCGCTCCACAGTCAGCATGCTGTAGCTCATTCTCCCCCACCTGTTTTTTGAAGTGCAGAAAAGCTCCCCATATGCTCTCTGTAACATTATGTGGGTCTATCCATCTCCCTGTCTCACACAAGTGCACCGTCTTGTATTTACATAAGATGGAGAAATGTGTCTGTGTTTAAGTGTCACTAGTTGCACTCTTGGTTTGACTTGTTTTTTCTGGCAATGGCTGCAACACACAGCATCTGCTGTATTCAACTAAAAATTGCTGGTGTTCGCCGGTCTTTGTCTTCTGTCTTACTCTTGTTGTTCCTCAACCCTGGCTTCAGTGTGATAGTGACACATTAAACAGGCCTCCTACTGACAGCTTTCAAACTAAGATCTCATAAACACTTTCTTCTGGCACCAGTAACAGCTGACAGCAGAAGCTCTGATGGCCACCAACAATGTAGCCACTTAAGTTTCAACTCTACTAATTTACTATTACTTCAAACTTCATTCAGGGTCCACAGAATACACATTTTACGGGAGACCCTATGAACCCAATATAATTCATTTTAGAGATAAAAAAGGAGTTGCTGTTAATTAAGCAATTGTGTTATTCCCAAAATGATCAGAGATGTATAAGAAGCACCATTACAGCCTGGATTTGGACTTGGTACCCAGAACTGTTTCAGTGCCATTGTTTTCATGTTTGGGTTCAGAGCACACTTGTCCCGTTTCTTTCATAAAGATTAGGTATACTGATTTTATTGATGTTTCTCAAACAATTCCCTTACCACCTCTCTATAAGGGTGGTAAGGGATGCCTTAGTTTAATAACTGACAAAGGTTATCAAACCAGATCCAATTAGGTGAAAAAACAAGAACTTCAGCATCACAAGCGTCCCTTAAAACAAAGTACTAAAATTATTTCTTAACAGTACCCCTCTTTCCTTTTAGGAGAGCAAAAAGAAATTTTAAAAATATCCCTTACCCTAGACCAAGGGTGTCCAAATCCTTTGGTACAGGGGCCAAAATTGTCCGGTTAAAGGAACTCGAGGGCCAAAAAATGAACACAATTTTTTTAAACCCAAAAAAATAATGCAATTTTTTTACCTGCTCTACAAAATATGATAACTTTAAAATGTAAAAAAAGGGTTTTGCTCATTTGTCGTATTAAAAGATGGTCATCCAGTTTGCAAATTATTTTGAACTATTTAACTTGACTCTTTAACAATAATAAACTTTACTCTTTTTGTCTAGCAATATAAAAACAGTATTTGGGTCAGTTGTTCTGTGAAAACACTCGCTGTAATCAGCCAATTTTAATAATTAAATTCAAAGCAGATTTTAATGCACCAAAGTCTGCATTTGAGTAATTAAATATCATTGGATAGATGTTACAATGAAATTAAACACAATGGCAAAAGTTTGTTTATTAAAACATGAATACTTCGTGTTGAACTTAACATTTTCAATTGTAGGATTCTTACTTTTCTGTAATAATTTTGACCTAATTAGAAACTGAAAAGGTTCCATCTGCATCAGCCACCTGTGCTTGTTGACCAAATCTTTCTTGAAATGCTATTGGATGAGCTGCCCAGAATGAGTCCAGGGGGCACAAATGGCCTCCGGGCCGCACTTTGGACCGCAAAGAAAAGAGAAAAACATAACTTATTTAATAATTGAGTCTGCTTAAACTGCGGTGAGCCAACATGCGCACAGTTCCACTCAGTCAAGTTTAATAGAGGAGGGGCCAAATAAATAAGGAAAAAAACAAAAGGTTTGTTTTAAAAAGTATTTTTTCCACATGTTATTTTAATTTATTATTTTATTTTATTAATCAATGCCAATTGGGGGATATTCTATTGACATGTCTGAGCCACATGCAAACAGGACAGCCTACCTGACTATTGTTGTTAACCATGTCCATCTCTTCATGACCACTGTGTACCAATCATCTGATGGATATGTCCAGGAGGATAATGATAATGTGACAAAAACCAACTCATCTCAAATGAGTTTCTTGAACCTGACAATAGGTGACTCTACTCTAATAACCTCCACAGTCATCAGATCTCAACCTGGTGACTGTGGAGGCATCAGAAATGTTTGGCTGCAATTATGAAATCCAATTTACATCAGTTTAGTTTATTTATTTAGCACCAATACACAACACATTAACTATCATATAATGGCACTTTACAAAACAGTAACTGAAACAACTATATTCTGCTATCACATCCAACAACTTGTTTGGTCTATGTAACAAATAATTAAGGCAGTTCTAAAGGTAAAAGGGAGTTCAATCCAATGATAACAATGTGAACCCAATACATTCACTGGTAAATGTAGATCTTCCTTTTTTCCTCAGTAAAGTTTGAAGTGGCTATGTTTATTTTGACTGAGTTGTCCACGAGGAAGTCCTTGTCCATGTGCTTTTAGCAGCAGTTGATGAATCATAATTTTTGCTGCAGAACAGACAGAAAATCCAATCAATGTTTGGATCCTAGCCTTGGCACTTTGACATCCCTCCAGATTCAATAAGTATTTATTTATTATCAATACACCTGCTACACAGGAGGTTGATCCTCTGAAAGGTGAGTAGTAGACATGGCTGCAATGTTGGACCCCTTTTTAAAGAGAACATTCTATAAAACGTATACACCAGTTTTAAGATTTTCTAGAGGTTTGGAAAAATACAATGTCCTAGTTATTTGTCATGATCTGATTTCATAGGGATGGAGTGAGCCAGTCAAAGCCACAACACAGCTCGCTTCTACTAGTCTGGTTTGTTGACTGGTTGTGGTGTTTGAGTTACGATGCAAGCAAAACACTTAGATGTAGATTTTCCTCCATAATCCATAACACACACCAATAGAGCCTTTCAATGGAACCTTCCAACTCGGAGTAAATAAATGTTTGATTTTTCTGAAAGCTGTTTGGTTCAAAAGATTGAAAAGAAGCTTTGTCTGTCCACCAATCTTTCCTGTCCTGTTCCTTCTGCAAGTCCAGCTCTGCACTGGACAGTCCTCACAGTAGCACCTGGCTGGCAAACCTACCTTGGGAAGCATCCTCATCAAATAAACAACCACAGCCGTAACTTTCAGTGTGGAGCAGCGGAATCTCTGAAGAGGTGGGTAGTAACTAGTTACATTTACTCGATTACAATTACTTGAGCAACGTTTTGAACAAAATGTACTTTTAGAAGTAGTTTTACTGCACTGTACATTTTACTTTTAGTGGAGTCATTATTACTCAAGTATTTACGAAAGTAAAATTTCGGGCTACTTTACCTACTGTGAGTAACTTCATGAATAAAGAACAGACTTGCTTTAACCAAAAATGCACCAGAGAAACAAAAACCTAGAGTTTATATGAGCTTTGTTATTTTAATGAACCTGAAACAGCTCTGGTGAAGGTCACTAATGATATTCTCATAGCCTCAGATAATGGACTTGTGTCTATACTTGTCCTGTTAGATCTCAGTGCTGCATTTGACACAGTTGATCACAATATTCTCTTACAAAGACTTGATCTTACTGTAGGGATTAAGGGGAAAGCATTAGGCTGGTTTAAATCTGATCTATTGGACAGATTCCAGTTTGTTCATGTTAATAATAAATCTTCCTCAAACTCTAGGGTCACCTGTGGAGTACCACAGGGTTCAGTCCTTGGACCAATTCTCTTTACTATATATATGCTTCCGATCGGCAAAATTATCAGACAGCATGGGATTAATTTCTACTGTTATGCTGATGATACTCAGCTATATTTATCCATAAATCCTGATGAATCCAATCAGTTACTTCGACTGCAGTCATGTCTTGATGACATCAAAAGCTGGATGACTTTAAATTCCCTGCACTTAAATTCAAAGACAGAAGTTGTAATCTTTGGACCAGAGTCCTCAAAAATAAACTTCTTAATCAATCACTTAATCTGGATGGCATTAACTTGGCCTCTGATAATAAAGTAAAAAATCTTGGTGTTGTTTTCGACCAAGACATGTCATTTAAATCCCATATTAAACAGGTTTCCAGAGTGTCCTTTTTTCACCTCAGGAATATCGCCAAAATTAGAAACATTCTGTCCAGAAGCAATGCTGAAAAACTAGTCCATGCATTTGTTACTTCAAGGCTGGACTATTGTAATTCTTTACTCTCAGGAAGTCCACAAAATGCAGTTCAAAGTCTTCAGCTGATCCAAAATGCTGCAGCAAGCGTTCTGATGAAAATCAACAAGAGGGATCATATTTCTCCAATTTTAGCTTCCCTTCATTGGCTTCCTGTTAAATCAAGAATAGAATTTAAAATTCTTCTTCCACTGGCTCGTCCCCACGGCTCTTGGGGGCGTCGGCATTGTGGTGGCTGGGGGATTTCCTCGGGGTCGTCTCTCCTCTTTCCTTGGGGGGGTGGGGAGTGGGGTTGCAGATATCCTGTGTCGGCCCCTCCTGGGCGCCCTGCTTTAGGGACCCCTTTGGGAGTCCGGCGTTATTGGTCCCCTGACTCCTGCCTCTGTGCTCGGGGAAGGCGGGCCTTTGGTTCTCCACAACCACTATCAAGCTATTTCCTTCTGGATAATTTTCACCTAAACTAGTGCACTCTCACAAACTCCCACAGGTGCTGGGTCCCAGGTATTAATTGTTCACTTATATACAGTAAGCTTATAATTTATTTATTTATTTATTTATGTTCTTTCACTTTCTTTTCTCAGGTATCACATTACACATGTCAGCTTACATAATAATATATATGATTTAGCAATGGCATCTAGGTGTTATTCGATTGTATCTGTTGCTTTATGTCTGTTGGTTGTGCTGGTCTTTTTGCATCTCTCTATCCAGGTGATGGAGCAGACGGAGAAGGTTTTATCATTCTCTCCCTTTTATCTCTTCTTTCTTTCACCTCTACTCTTTTTTTTCTCTCTCACTTCTTGTTCTTCCTTTACTCTCCCATTGTAATGTCCATATAATTTTAAATTCTCCCTGCAGGAATCACAATAAAGCTATTTACAAGCATAAATCAAGTGGAGCACTATGGCGAAAGCTGTTCGCTCCACTTGTAAAAGCAAAATTTGTCGAGCTCTATATGGCATTGAGACATCAATTCCTATTGCCACATTGCTAGACAGGACACTGGGGAAAAAAATTCTTCTTCTAACATATAAAGCCCTTAATAATCAAGCTCCATCATATATCAGAGCTCTAATTAACCCGTATGTTCCTAACAGAGCACTTTGCTCTCAGACTGCAGGTCTGCTGGTGGTTCCTAGAGTCTCTAAACGTAGAATGGGAGGCAGATCCTTCAGCTATCAGGCTCCTCTCCTGTGGAACCAACTGCCAGTTTTGGTCCGTGAGGCAGACACCCTGTCTACTTTTAAGACTGATCTTAAAACTTTCCTTTTTGAAAAAGCTTATAGTTAGGGTGGCTCGTGTTACCCTGAGCTACCTCTATAGTTATGCTGTTATAGACTTAGGCTACTGGAGGACATCAGGGCCTATTTTTCTCACTCTACTGATTTCTACTGTTCTCCAGTTGTGCATTGTATTACATTGAAATGACTGTTGTCATTTCAGCTTTTAACTTTTTGCTCTCTCTCTTTTTTCTTCATAGTTGGTACACCTGGTCTGGCATTCTGTTAGCTGTGACATCATCCAGGGAAGACAGATCACCCACTATTACCATCAGATTACTGGATCAATGTGTGCTTCTGTGCTTTTTTGTCTGTCTTGTTGTGTCTCTGCTCTGTCTTCTGTAACCCCCAGTCGGTCGAGGCAGATGACCGTTCATACTGAGCCCGGTTCTGCTGGAAGTTTTCCTTACCGTTAATGGGGAGTTTTTCTTTCCGCTGTCGCTTCATGCTTGCTCAGTATGAGGGATTGCTGCAAAGCCATGGACAATGCAGATGACTCTCCCTGTAGCTCCATGCTTCTCCAGGAGTGAATGCTGCTTGTCGGGACGTTGAAACAATTAACTGGTTCCCTTATATAGGACATTTTTGACCAATCTGTATAATAAGATTGAATCTGACTTTGTAAAGTGCCTAGAGATGACATGTTTCATGAATTGGCGCTATATAAATAAAATTTAATTGAACTGAATTAATGTTATTTTCTATCTGCTGAGCATCTGGAGGTCAAATGAATGTCAACAGTAGATATTATCATTGGAGGTATTTTGCACTGTTGCACTCAATACTTGAGTAGCCTTCTTACTGAATACATTTTTACTCTTACTTAAGTAATTTCTTGGCTGACTACTCTTTACTTTTACTTGAGTAGAAATATGTTGAAGTTGTGCTACTCTTACTCGAGTACAATTTTTGGCTAATGTACCCACCTCTACATCTCTAATTCCAGCCCCCCTCAGGAGCTCCACACCTTTACTTCCACGGCCAGGCCTTACAGTAAAAAAGTAATAAATCTGTCACGTTCAGTGTAGGGTGCACTCCATAAAACCTGAACCAGAGACTGACAGGTTCATATGATTCATATGAGACAATGCTGTAACAGAATCAAACAGGTGAGTTCTAGGGGGAAATGTTCTGTCAGATGCAGTTGTTGTCAAATAGGAAAGGGGATTGTAGTCAAGGTTCTGAAAATGAATGCAGAAATGATTTAAAACTGTATAGAGGAATATATTATGGGCTTATCTGTTTCCTTGAAAACCACAGGAGGAGGCTCCAGCAGTCCTAGAAGGCCAAGGGACCCGGAGAGATTGGTGCAGAGCGGCAGGCAGGATCGGAGGAGGTGGGAGGATTGGTGCCGCAGTCCAGAGGGGACACCATGGCTGCTCTTAATGAAACCAAGAATGAGGACATGACAGGATTGAAATGTGAAGACTGAAGGTACGGTACTGCAGCCTCACAACCTGGCAAGAACCAACAATGCAACTAACCCACCACTTCACCTAAGAGTATAGAAAAGGGAAATTGAGAAAACGAGAAAAGGAGAAAAGGAAAGCTAAGGTGCCAAGAACTGTTCAACAATTTCCCCCTGGGATTATTAAAGTATGTCTGATTCTGATTCTGTCAGCTGCTTGTGATTAGGATCTTATTTATGTATGTCATGAACACAGGTGAGGGCTGGCAAGTAGACGGATCACTACCTAACACCAGAGTATCTGTTCGCATGATTCAGACCACGCCAAGAACCATCCCTTTCACCTGGTGCTCCATATTCCAGTCTTATGAACAGAATAACACCATGATTGTTGTCTTAGAGACTCACCCCAAACCCAGACTGAGCCTTCCAGCTTCTAGGGTCGTCTAGTATTCTGCAACGCAATGTAGATCATTTTAGACATATTTCTTATTATTCTGTTCAGCAGGATACACAATGTGTTTTGTCACTTTCAGATTTAATAAAAAACAAACAAAACTTAGTAAACATAGAACAACAACACAGTTAAAGGGGAGATGACTGCTGGAACCCTGCAAGGATAATGGAAGTTATATAGTCTACAGTGCTCTCAACTCTCACGCATTGACCGTGTGACACACGCATTTCACTGACTTCACACGCTCACACGCAACACATGGCATTTCACACGCAAACATGGAATTTCACGGATAAAAATCACAAAGCCCATCTGGGCTGCGGACGACAAAACTCCGCCTTCTGCTGAGCTGTTTTGGCTTCTTTCACAGCTTGTGGCCATCAGTAATTCCTGCTGCAGTTCGTGTTAACAGAGCAGCCGGAAGAGTGATCAGAGTTATGAATAATTTTAGTCTTAACTGTGGTGAAAGTGAGCCGGTAAGGTCCTGTATCGCATACACAGGCGGGGAGGGGGCGGGGGGAGCTGCTGCCAGATGACCGGTTCATTCAGAAACAGTCATGGCTGCACGCTGGATCATAAAACAGTTCTGCTAACCAGATGCAGTTTAAAACGCCACTTAGGCTGTTTATAAGTTTCGTTTTTATTAATTCTGCATTTTTTAACTACATGCACCGTATTTCTGTGCCTCCGCGCTTGCTCCTCCTCCCCCCCCTCCTTTCCCTCGGAGCAGGTGCTTTCTGGGCGTCGGTGCGCCCAGAGCGCACTGACGAGAGGAATAGAAATTTGTCTGGTCAGCGCAGCGACTGACTGAGAAACCTGTCGCTGTTAAAGGTGATGAGAATGTTATAAACAGTAACAGTCTAGAAGTGCATTGAGCTGAAAAGAGGGAGACATCAGCAGCTGGATCGTGCGTAAAGACGCAGGGGAAATTGTTGACCATAAAGGCTTGATGAAACTCAGCCTGATTCACCAATCAGGTTATAGATCTGCAATGATAAACAACCCATAGATGAATGTGTAACAGTATAATAATTCGGTCAATAACTTAAAACTACTTAATTTTATTCAGTATTATTTGAACAATTGTGTATTTTTTATGTTTTAATCCATTAACTGAACAATAAAGTATTAATATGTCTCTTTCTCTTTTTAACAAGTAATACATGTCTACTTCATTGTCTGGTGGGATAAAAATGAGATAGAGTTGACTCCACCGGCTCTTCCAGGGTCCGGTTAGCCCTGCCCCCAAACAAGCCCCGCCCCCCTCATTAGCATAATCTCACTCTTAACTTTTGATAAAAGTTGAGAGGTCTGTATAGTGAATGCTAATTACTAAAAATAGCTCATGATTTAGTATTAGTCCCCTTTTGTTCAGATTGATGATAGTTGTGGGAAAGAAAGAGGGGAGGAAAGAAACTCCATGTTACAATATTTGGAAGATCCCAGGTTGCGCTCCTGTCTAACATTCCATTTACAAGTAGAGTAGATGAGCATTAAAGCTATAGTTGCTAATCCTGTTCAGAAACACTTTTTGTTATCCTGGGTGAAAATGTCCATCCATCCTGACAGTAGTAAATGCATTACGTATTCAGAAAAAGGAAGTTGAAAAATGTTATCTCTGTTAGAGCTGCAGGCCTGTAAATCTCTGACCAATCCGGTCATTCAGACCGGAGGGCAGAGATTTGTCAGAGGATTGGTCCTGTCCTCACCCCCCTCTGTCCCTTAAATTCCGGCGGTATCGCCTTATCTATTGGTTGTCCCACATGGCAATGACACACTCATGTAACGTCAGTGTGCGTGCACGTTCCTTGTTAGTTTCTGCTTTCTGGCCGCGCATGCACACTTCTAATGTTAATGTATCCGGTTAGCTTAGCAGTTAGCGTAGCCATTCATTGTAGCTCTGCTGCTCTCACACTATAGTTTGAACATGGCTGAGAGTTGCAAGAAGCCACATACAAGTTTGTGAGAAGAAGGGGAAGGCCTCAGTAGATAGAAATAAGACCAGAGTAGAGTTGGAAGATTATTTCATGCGATCCCCCTGAGGAGCGGAAGAGCAGGTAAGACGGTCTTGCGCATGAGCAGTTATTCAAAAAGGGACTGTTGTGAAAATGTTTATTGACGTATGTAACTCTGATCATATCTTCTCTGGGTGCACCTGCATAACTTTCCCGTGTGAAAGAAGCTCTCATGCTTCTTTCCTGTAATGGGTAATTATTAATATCCATTACAGGACTTGGAGAAACCTCTGGAAAAATCACAGATTGTACCTTTAAGGAAGCGGCATCCAGAACATTTATGCAGAAGCTTTTTTTCCTTTGAGCATGAAACAAGCAGATATAAGGATGATGCTGTTGATGGCTTTTAGCAGACATACAGGTAATGGGCCAATTTAAGAGAAAGTACTGGCCTGCATGCCAGTCAGCCTCTGGTTCCCTCCAGGAGGACTTGATTGTTCAGTTCATATTCATTTTGATAAACTTTCATGTATGTTTGTAGTCTTATTTTTAACCGTGTCAGGATGAGTTAACCAGCGACGAGAAAGAGCTGTTGACTGTTGACTACTGTGCCCCAGTATTGCTGTCTAGCAACGCCTCTGGTTTCAATATTTCCTATATTCAAACCAAGACGCTGAGAGTTTTTATTATTCAGCTCTCACTGTAAGTGAGAATATATGATAAAATATTGGGCGATGAAAGATTCAGTCAAAAAGACTTAATTAAGATCAGAGTGCACTGTGCCTATATAAATTGTGAGATTTGCAGATATAAACTGGACACATGCAAAGGCGTTCTATTGGACGGCCCAGTTTGAAGCAGGTTACAGAGGTGTTACATCATCAGACTGATATATCAGCAGTTTGAGAGCAGACTGATAAGCTGCTAATGCAGACGGACTGATGAAATATCCTAAGTTCAACTTTTTTTTAATGAATGCAGCAAATACATAACTCAAAAGCTAACCACTAATTCTGCCAAGAAAATCAGTAGAACCTCCTATTTAAGGGATGAAATACCCCTAAACCTTTTGTCATGGTAAAACCACAAACTGGGACTTTATCGTGTTTTTATGTAATAGACCAACATAAAACAGCATGTAACAGAGTAAATTACCATAGGTGTGTTAGATAACATTAATAAACCAACAGCATCACAGAGACCAGGGAATGCAACAGACTAATCAGGGATAAAGTTGTGGAGAAGTTTAAAGCAGTTATGTTCTAAAACTATAACTCACAGTGTGGACAGAGCACTCTTCAATCCATCATCTGAAAATGGGTAGAATATGACATAAATGCAGACCTGCCAAGACTGGATATATTCCACTTTTACAACAAGATTTAAAGCTGTGTGTTAAATGTAGCACAGATATACGACATGGCTAGTGCTACGCAGGACACTCAGAAAGGGGTCAAACTGATGCTAAGGGGCACCTTTTGATCCTATTATGTGCGATGTGTCATAAAACAGAAAAAATAAAAAACATATTTGGCTGTAGCTGTGAGTTACAGTCTGATAAAAAGACCAGGCCAAAATGGTCGTATGGATGAGAATGACAACCACAAACTGGTTTAAATCGGAGGTAACTGGCCCTTTGTTCAGTTGTTTTGAATGAAGACATATTAACACCTATCCACGAGTCTTTGACAATTCTGGTGGCTCACAGATGAGCCCATAAGTTGAGGCGCTGCTGTCTTTGGGCACACAGAGGACCATCTTTCTATGCACATTCCAGGCCAGATGCAAATCAATAGTTTGCAGAGTCCATCCATCCATCTGTACATCCATCCATTTTCTAACACGTCTATCCCTTGTGGGATCGCGAGGGGTGCTGGTGCCTATCTCCAGCTGTCAATGGGCGAGAGGCGGGGTACATCCTGGACAGGTCGGCAGTCTATCGCAGAACCAATTGGTATTAGTTAATTATAAAAACACAGAGTTTCTACCTGTGTCCTCCCACCTGAAGCAGCTATCAGAATAGTTGTCCGTCTGTGCCAATGTGATTACATAGTCCACAGCAATGTCAAAGCAATGTCAAAGCTGTCAATGTGCGAGACCCTGGACAGGTCAGTGTGCAGAGTCAATACCCAAATTTCTCGTACTAAGGACCTTTAAGATTTCAACCACAGAGAACAGAAGGAGAACAGAAGGATGCTTTTTCAAGCAAAGTAAATACAGCGCTTTTGTTTTAAATGATTGGAAAACATAAAATATTCCTTCCATCTGATCTGTTTTTATCTTGAATATATTTCACAAAATGATCTGATCCTTCATCTCACTTTCTTAGTCTTCTACAGAAATTCAAACGAAACATTAAAGAACAATATTTTTGCTCAGAGGATCAGAGTTGCTGTAAATCTTGTTGGGTAATAACTCGCTCCTGTTTCTGGGGAAATTTGTGCTTTTTGGATTCTGCACCTGTTTGGCAACAGTAGGCCTGGATATAGGAGTTTACCCTATAGGAGTTTACCCTGTAACCAGTGGGTTGCTGGCTCAAATCCCCATTCTGTCTCAGTTATGTCCTTGGGAAGACACTTCACCCACTTTGCCTGCTGTTGGTGGTCAGAGGGCCCGGTGGCACCAACTGTCTGACAGCCCTGCTTCTGTCAGTCTGTACCAGGGCAGCTGTGGCTAAAATGTAGATTACCACTGTCAGCATGAATGGAGGACTGAATGTAATGTAAAGCGCTTTGGGGTCTGACTCAATGAAGCGCTATATAAGTACAACCATATTTACCATTTACTGTTGAAATCTGGACAGCCACTGTTCACCTGATGCTCAGCTTTCTGGGTAGAGTCAAGCTGACATTGTACTCCTTAAGAGATTCCTAGAAAATAATTTATATATCTTGCTTTTCTTGGAGTTGATTTCTTGTGTCCTCTGTACTTACAGTTTCGACAGTTCTTGTTGGCTTCCATGCTAAGCCTGAGTCACTCTTACAAGGCTCTTTGTGACAGACCTCTCAGGCAGACCTCAGACATCCTTAGCAATCAACCTGTCAGCCCACTCTCCAACAGCCTCACGCTGACGCTGTTCAGATCTCCGACTAAAGAACTGAAACCTATACTAAAGCCTACCTTATTCCCTGACCTTCACCAGGATCTCAACTTCAAACTCCAAAACATTCTCCAACAATACAATAAGCCTTTCACCTTGTAAATCTTGGAATCCAATGTTGTCCTGCTACATCTATGCTCTAACTGGCCTTTTCCTTCTCCAGGTGCCCAAAAAGCTGGCAAACCCAAGCCTCCCTGTTGCACATGGGTCATTTCTAAAAATAAAGGGAGTTTCCTCAATTCAGACATAAATAGAACAATTCTATGGCAGATACTGTAGCTACTGAGTGACTATAAGTTTAGTGCAACCTAGGGCTGTGAGATATGGCTGAAAAATGCCTCATGATATACGCCTTTCATATCAGTAAATATTGATAATTATTGAGTAATGTTTTGTATACCTATTTGAAACAAGGACCAGGGGAAAAAGACAGAATTTAAATCCTAAATTGGAATCATTGAACATTTTATTGGAAGTATTTTATATTGCTATTAATCAGACGTCTATCGCGATATATATTGATATCGATCTATTGCCCAGACAGACCTAGAGCAACCTCTTGTTCATTTGCCATGTTGAAGTCATCTAGTACTCTGGTTGCTGCTACTAAATATTTTGCTTGTACAGCACTGCAACAGGAAAATCTCATCTCCATCTGTCTGGGACAGATGCTCTGAGGAAATATTTCCTCCACATATGGAGCCTCTAAAAGTAATTTTTTTTTTCTGTGCCAATAAAATACTTAAACACTTCTGAATCTCCACAATGACAGAAAACTATGGGAATTGTGGCTTCCACTCAAATTCAAATTCAAATTTCATTTGAATACTGCTTTGACCTTTTTAAAAAGGACCTAATTTAATAATATCAGCACTAAGTATTATTAATAACTGGAAAAATGGTACAATAAAATACATTTAATGACAAATACAGTTTATAGAGAGAGTTCATGCAGGTCAAATGAAGCCACCAGTTTCAACTAACTATTTAGAGCAATTCAGAATATAATCAGCTATTTCCTACACATTTGCATTTGATGGATTGTGGAACACTGTTGCACTAATTTTGAGATACACGTGGAAAAGACCACTCTGTTGAACCGGCAGAGAAAGCCCATGTTGAGCTTTAGGAGAAGTGCTCACGTAACGTGGGTTTTTATTTCCCACATTCCTCACCAATTGAATGCGCTGAATAGAAAACTGGCAGGACTTAAACAGCTGGTCGCTGACATGCATCATGTTGTGAAAGCTCTTCAAACAAGGGGATGATGTACAGGGGTTGGACAAAAAAACTGAAACACCTTGTTTTAGACCACAATAATTTATTAGTATGGTGTAGGGCCTCCTTTTGCGGCCAATACAGCGTCAATTCGTCTTGGGAATGACATATACAAGTCCTGCACAGTGGTCAGAGGGATTTTAAGCCATTCTTCTTGCAGGATAGTGGCCAGGTCACGACGTGATGCTGGTGGAGGAAAATGTTTCCTGACTTGCTCCTCCAAAACACCCCGAAGTGGCTCAATAATATTTAGATCTGGTGACTGTGCAGGCCATGAGAGATGTTCAACTTCACTTTCATGTTCATCAAACCAATCTTTCACCAGTCTTGCTGTGTGTATTGGTGCATTGTCATCCTGATACACGGCACCTCCTTCAGGATACAATGTTTGAACCATTGGATGCACATGGTCCTCCAGAATGGTTCGGTAGTCCTTGGCAGTGACGCGCCCATCTAGCACAAGTATGGGGCCAAGGGAATGCCATGATATGGCAGCCCAAACCATCACTGATCCACCCCCATGCTTCACTCTGGGCATGCAACAGTCTGGGTGGTATGCTTCTTTGGGGCTTCTCCACACCGTAACTCTCCCGGATGTGGGGAAAACAGTAAAGGTGGACTCATCAGAGAACAATACATGTTTCAAATTGTCCACAGCCCAAGATTTGCACTCTTTGCACCATTGAAACCGACATTTGGCATTGGCACGAGTGACCAAAGGTTTGGCTATAGCAGCCCGGCCGTGGATATTGACCCTATGGAGCACCCGATGGACAGTTTTGGTGGAAACAGGAGAGTTGAGGTGCACATTTAATTCTGCTGTGATCTGGGGAGCCGTGGTTTTATGTTTTTTGGATACAATCCGGGTTAGCACCTGAACATCCCTTTCAGACAGCTTCCTCTTGCGTCCACAGTTAATCCTGTTGGATGTGGTTGGTCCTTCTTGGTGGTATGTTGACATTACCCTGGATACTGTGGCTCTTGATACATCACAAAGACTTGCTGTTTTGGTCACAGATGTGCCAGCAAAACGTGCACCAACAATTTGTCCTCTTTTGAACTCTGGTATGTCACCCATAATGTTGTGTGCATTGCAATATTTTGAGCAAAACTGTGCTCTTACCCTGCTAATTGGACCTTCACACTCTGCTCTTATTGGTTCAATGTGCAATTAATGAAGATTGGCCACCAGGCTGGTAAATTTAGCCATGAAACCTCCCACACTAAAATGAGAGGTGTTTCAGTTTCATTGTCCAACCCCTGTATGTACGTTTCTTGATTTGTCAGTCTATACTTGCAGCTTTGCTCAGCTTTCACCTCTGCTTTTTAAAAAAAGTGAAGGCAAGGCAAGGCAAATTTATTTATATAGCACAATTCAGTACAAAGACAATGCAAAGTGCTTTACATGATTAAAATATAGCAAAATAAAAAAAAGGATTGTGGAAGTGGAATTCAGCAGGAGGTTTCAAACTTTGATAACATTTTGAGGGTTTACCTTGTCATAAATCCTATACTAACAAATGTACTGCATGGCACTTTGTAGCATTTATATTAAGGAATTATTTTTGGGCAACAACGTTGTGGAGGCAAAGTTTGGTTCAACTGATTTTTTCTGTGAGATTAAAAATAAATGAATAAATTAATCCAGACAGCTAAAATATTAGGGCTTTAAATTGCATTTCAAAAGTAGTTTGTCACTAAGAGGATTAGGGCCATTCAAAAAAAGTCTATTCAGTTCTGACTTTGTGTCATGGTCTTTTTAAGGTGTTTGACCCACATGCAGAGAACACCTGTATGGAGGCCCAGCTCTACCATATTTAAAACTAAATACAGAAATAAATAAATGCTCAATAAATAAATAAGTGTCACCCTTTCCAAATGAGTAGTCCAAATAATAAAAAAAATTAGAATGGAATATCAAAGTATCAACCAGTGATCTAAAAAAGTCCTGAAAGAAAATGTCTCAAATCTACTCACTTTGTTTCAACTTGGATTGTGAGGAGATTGGCAGGGGTTAAACCATTAGGTTAACGATCATTCCAACCAAATGAGACACTGACAACCATTTAACTGAGTAACTCAAAACATTTATATGCCAAAAGAATGTTAACAATTTCCATAAAAATCGAACATTGGCACAGACTACTTACATGCAGTTTGTTCACTTTTCACATTTCTTTAATTGCAGTAATACCATCCTATATAAGTGTCCACAGGTACCCTAAATAAGGCAGTCCATTTTAGCCAAGTGCACCGTCCGTCACTTCCCCTTGGGTTGGTATTTAAATTGAACTCCAGTAACTCTGATGCATCAAAGGTTTTTTTTTTGTTTGGTGTCAGATCTGACCCAATAAAAGTAGCAACAAAAAAATGGTTTGAGATCTCCAAAAAAAATTAGGGATCCGCAGAACAATATGAAAAATCCTTTTCTATCCTACCACCCCCCAGTGGACCAGGTGGCCTTCACATATGGAACGTCCTGCATCAACTCCTCCGGTGGCTTCTAGTCCATTCCACAGAAGAACCACTCAGGCAGTAGCAGCAGGTTCTGCAGCCGTGTCAAAAAAAACAGCCTGCACACAATTGTGCAAAGCAATTACTTCAATATAAAACAAATAATGTAAAAACCCTAAACCCAACATTTTTTTCCACATTTGTACAGAAAACAACAAAATAACACAAAACAAAGTAAAATTATCAGGTTCAATGTGTTTTCCTTCATTGTCTGTCATCATGGCCAATAATCAATATTTGTGTTAAGACCTTGTGAGGGGTCTACAGTAACACCACGCACATGGTGCAGCTAGCTTGCAAATGTATTTCTTTTTTTATTAGGTTAGCACATGTGGTTGTGTTAGCCTACCTCTTACTGTGCTAATGCTTAACAACCCATGAGCAGCTAACAAAGTCACATTCCCTATCAAACACCATATCTTGACTGGTTTATATCTGAAAAAAAAGTATCCCATCCACAGATTCACAAAACTCACCAGGATATTCTTCAAAAGAAGCACTCTGTTGTCTTACTTAACCGGTTATACGACCAAACTCCCACATCTCTTGCCTTGCTCCGTGCAGACAAATGCCGTGAAAGAAAAACGCGCTAGCTCTGAGCAGAGAGGAGCTCCGTGCCACATTTCTGAACAGGTGCGATCACAGACATCATATACGTAGACGCGTCATATGGCGCAGGTTCGCACGTCAACGCCACCGCCATATTGTTTGTGGCAGAAAAAAGTTGAGTTTGTCACGATTTGGGTTTTGTCTTGGTTTATGTTATCAGATTTATTAGTTAAGTTTCTGCTTTTGGGGTCTTGTTTGGTTTTGATTTAGACATGTTGTTCTGTTTAGGTATCCTGTTTTCCACCTGTCACTTTATCAGCAATCTGTCAGCTTTCTTGCCCTGATTAGTTTCACCTGCCTTCCCTGTAATTAGTTTTCACTCCATTTCACCTGTGTACTCCACTATATAGTTCTGCCTCGGTCTTCAGTTCTCTGCCAGATCATTAACGAGCCACGGTGAGTTTTGTTCCAGCGTTCCTTTCTTGTTTGACCTGTAGATGCAAACCCGATTGCTTTTGATTCTGAGCCAGCCTGTTCCCTGATCTGTTTTTCCTGCCCTGTCTGACTGATTTACAGGTTTATCGACTTGATTCTGTCCCATGGCTATCCGAGCTTGCTTTGCCCTGTTTGTACCTCTGCCTATTTTGGACTGCCTTTTGTGTACCGGATTTTGGACTGCCATTTTGACCATTGAGCCTTGCCTGTCCCTGTTTTATTATTAAATACTGTTTTTTGCCTTCACCTCACTTGTTTGGTTTGAATACTGGGTTTGCCTGATTCTAGTTCCTAACAGAGTTCTGTTATTGTGAACATGAATGAGAAAAGATGCCTCATTCCTGTGCTGCATGGAAATGTATTCTGGCTGATTTCTCTACTTGTATCTGCCTTCTACAAAGGCATATATATATATATATATATATATATATATATATATATATATATATATATATATATATATATATATATATATATATATCGTTTGTGTATGTGTTATGAATATAAGGATCAGTATGTTAAATCTAAACATTGTGGTCTTTATTATTTCATAAAACCGTGTCACATGTGAACCTTTAGGAACAGACTTTTTGGGGGAGTATTAAAGAGGTAAAATTAATAATATGAGAAATAAAAGTCCTAGGTCAATAAAGTAAAAAAAAACAACTAACAAACACAAAAGTGATAATGTTATGAGAAAAATGTCATGTTATGAGAATTAAGAGGGAACATTTCCAGAATAGTCACAGTTTGCAGAATTATTTCACTCCTGGAGTAATAGGGCCTGGTTAGATTATTTTAAATATGTTTATTCTTTAGGAGAATAAATTCAGAAGAATGAAGCTAAAGGGATACGAAAATAATGTAATATTACAAAAAAAGAAATACTACGAATACATAGTATATTCAGAGATTAAAGTCCCTCTGATACTGTTTAAGTGACTGAGTAACTGCAGATTTGCCACATTTAAGATGGCGGACGCTCTGACGCATCGCAGCATAGTGTGGAATGTATTAACTTTGATGAATTTTTTAGTACACATTTATGAAGGTATAACATGGTTTTAATGTGCAATATATTTGCTTTGAGGCCTGTCTGTTTGTTAGAAGAATAGAATGTGAATAGATAAGGTTAAATGAGCTGTGTACGAGCAAAAGTATCAGGAGAGAGTTTCAAGGCCAGTCCTAGGCAGTGGGAAAGAACAGAAACTCCGGTTCACATGCAGCTGGAGGAAACAACGAGAAGATAGTTATTAGGGAGTAAGATAGCAATAAGATGTGTGCGTCATTCATTGTGTGACTCTGTATAATCTGTGTTCTAACTTTAATAAAACTAGCCTGAGCGGGAGAGAGAGGGAGAGTTGTTGCCCGCAGTCGGCAGGTGTATCATCTCTCCCCTTTGCAAAGGTGAAATGGAATTCTGCGTCCATGGCTGAGTTATTATTTTAAAGTCCTGGACAACGAATTAACGAACCTGGGGAAGCATGACGGCTTCAACAATAGGCAGAACCCGCCCAATGACGCGTCTACATATATGATGTCTATGATTGCAATGCATTCACAGTGCAGTGGGAAACCCCAGCACTCTTCTTCTTCTTCTTCTTTAATTTTATTGGCGGTTGGCAAAAAAACGTTTAGGTGAGCATTACCGCCACCAATTGGTATGGAGTGTGGACCAACCCCAGCACTCAACAAAAAACGTGTTTTTTCTTCAAGCAATTTAAGAAAAATAAAAAAATACATATATATACTGACAGCAAAATAACCATAACATAAGCATACAATTAATTGCCACCAAAAATACAATAAACAAATAAATGTAGGTAGAAATTAAATTATACAGTGAGACATAAATGTTTATATCTCTTTTAATTAGCTTCTTTATTTATTTGCCTTTGTAATAATTACCTTATTTATTTATTGTCCGTTGTTACTGTCTTCACCGTACCCCGTCTACAGTGAAACACCCTCGGTGGACCCAGCTCTTTTTACCCAGTCAGGCGACCCCCATTTACTTATTACCTTGAATGTAGGACACATAAAACAGACAAGTATGCTTTTAGTTATATTTTATCTACGTAAAGACAGAGAAACAGTTACAGTCACACCAGCGCTGATGGGCTCTTGATCGGCAAGAAGGCCCGATTGCTCATCACACATACATTATATAGGGATCTTGGTACATACCCATGCAAGGGCTGTACACATCCAAACTGTGACATCAGTAGAGAAACTGTGTCACCTCTGCGGTGGTATCTGATAGACATGTGCCAATCTTTTTGGGTCGGTGCCATCTAAGTGTGTCATGCAGCTCCGGGATAAACAGCTCGTTCCACTTGACTTCATTGACATCATAACACCGTTATAATCTTCAACTTTATTTATTAATTACTTATTTTTTAAGTATTTATTTATGTGCATGTTATAATATTTTTGTCTGTTTTATTCTTCCTTTGTATTTTTTACTCTATAGATTTCTGTGATGCTATTTATTTCTGCCTGTCCTTTTTACATTTCTGCCTGTCCTTTTTACATTTCTGTATGCATTTCTGCCTTATTATGCAAATCAGGAGGGCTGTGTCTTAAACCGGTTATGAAACGTCTGTTAGTTTGACTTAACTTTACGTATATAGATAGCAAAATATTAACATCGGAGTCCCTCAATCGGCTCAACTGTGAGTTAGATCCTGCTGACTCCGCGGAGCTTGAATGTCCAATATACAACTTCAAACCAACTTCACTGCAGTGCTGGATCATGCGTAAAAACGCAGCGTGGACCCCAAGTGTTGCAGCTGAGGGGAAAATGTTGGACCGGCTTGATGAAACTCTGCCTCATTCACAAATTAGACCAACATGGATAGAATAATGATAATCTTTAGTGTATTTTTATTGCTTGGATGTGAATCCAAGCAATAAAGCAATAAAGCTCACTGTCTGCCTTGCTGTGGTTGCGGAGAGGTGTCTGTTTTGTAGAATAAATCATCCGCCGATGAGTTATTGATCTGAAAAAGCCGAATCTGAAACCATAGAAAAATATTTCAGATCCCAAATGTACAGCGTTCTAATTCTTCCAGGCTATTAGCAGCTTCCCTTAAGAGGTCGGACACTGAACATCTGCATGCTGACATTACTAAACAATGCTTTAGTGCGGGGAATAGCCATGTAGATTTGACCGATGCAATAAAATGCTAACCAACCAATGGGCAGAAGTTGAGCCCTTAAACCGGTTATAAAGCATTAATTGTTGAAGCGGCAGATCAGCGAGATTTTTCTCACAGATGATGTCCACATAGCTATTTATTATTTCTGATAAACAAAATTTCGGTCTCCTACCTGCATCCAGGTAGGAGATGCATCCATAAAGGAAGATGCATCCAGCGTATCTCAGACTGCAGTAAAGTTGGCAATATATTCACAGATTCGGCCTTTCCGGATCAATACAGCAAGGCAGACAGTGAGCTACAACCGTAGTTTCCTCAAAGCGAGTCTCCCACCGCGCTGGGTGAATTACATTGGACCTATGCAGAGCTCGCTCCTCTGCAAATGCTTAGGGACCGTCTGCAAGTTGCAACCCCAGAAAAATAATCATAGAGAAATATTCAACAGCGTCACCAAGTAGAGGTGGATTATTATCAAATTAATTTCATGTGTATCTGATCTCATGTATATCATACCACATTTATTGGATTTGAAAATAATACATTTTTTGAGGAATTTTCCAAAGCCTAAATGGCAAATTGCACCTCTATTTTATTATTAGAATAAGTATAAAATGAGCAATAACTACACTATTGATCATTGTAGTGCCACCAAACTTGTAGAATACGTAGATCACTTAATCTAGATCATACTACAACTCTTAATTTTGGAAAATGTGCTAAACTAAATTTTTTTTTGATTTTTTCATTGTTATTATAAGCATATTATCACCAATAAGTACAGTATAGATCATTGTAGTGCCACCAAACTCATATAACACATAGATAATCCGATCTAGTTCATACTGCAACTCTTACTTTAGGAAAATGTGATAAATTGTATTTTTGGATATTTTTTATTGTTATTATAAGCACAATATCACCAATAAGTACAGTATAGATCATTGTAGTGCCACCAAACTTGTAGTATACATAGATAACCTCATCTAGTTCATACTACAACTCTTACCTTTGGAAGATGGGCCACAGATATTTCTAATATTCTCCATGTATATTTTGGGGCAACCAATTTTATTTCAAATTGATTGGTGGCACTACAATGATCTATACTGTACTTATTGGTGGTAATATGCTTGTAATACCAATGAGAAAATCTTAAAAAATTGAGTTTGGCCTATCTTCCTAATGTAATGTAATTTTGCACACCTGAATTCAAGCACAAGACAGCAGCCCACCGAAGCACCACTGGCTCTGTGTCGTTAAATACAAAAGACCATGAAACACAGCTATTTACTCTCCTATTGATTTTAATTGGGACATTTTGGTACGAGTGGAAGGACATTAAACGTAGTGATTCACGTTTTGAAGGCTGGCCGCTGATAAAAGCCCCTGGCTCAGAGGGAAGGGCAGAGAGAGGAGCAGACACAGCGCACGTAGTTAAACAAAATGCAGGATAAATAAGAACAAAACTTATAAACAGACTATTTGGCATTTTAGAATGCATCTGATTAGCAGAACTGTTTTCTGATCCAGCGTGCAGCCATGACTGGTTCTGAATGAAGGCTTTATCTGGGAGGTGGGGCCAGAAGAGAACAAGAGAGTGAACTCGGAAATCTGTGGGTGAAAGGCAGAACGTTAGAAGATGGTTTCACACTTTCGTCTAAACGTTGTCACGCTAAGGGGGGGCTTACCGCGGATGGCAGGAACCTAGCCGGGGGGAGTGGCGCAGAGAGATGGGCTCAGTGAATAACCTCCCGTCGAAGACTGAGTGGCAGGTGGGTGGTCCGGCGGAGCAGAGAGGGATCCGAGAAGCGGCAGCGGGAGAGCTATGTGGACAGCTGGAAGAACCAGAGGAAGGTGTGGGGGGGGGGGGGGGTCCAGTGTGAGTCCTCAGCCCGGCTTGGTACCACCAAGGGAGCATCGGCTTCTTGCTAGACACGAGGAGGGTCTGGAGCGTAGTCAGGAGATCTAACTAGAGGACGTCAGGGCTCGGGAAGTCTCTTGGGACGGGACCCAAGGCAGAGGCAGACCTGAAGCACAGGATACTAGGATTAGCGAAAGCAGAGAGACAGAGCTGTCAGAAGACAAGGCCCACTGAGTTTTACCACTCTAGGCTAACACTCTGGCATCTTCCAGCTGTCTCAGCGCAGTTCTTATAGCGCCGCCGCACGCTGCTGGACGAGCCGCAGGTGTGCGTCCCACCCAGCAGTCAACTCGAACCACCTGCGAGGAGGAGAGAAGTAAAAAAAAAAAAAGGCTGCGCTGGCAGAGGAAAGCACAGCGCAGCCTGCTGAGCCCTGACACCTTGTTCTCAGAATTCTGACTTTAACCTCAGAATTCTAACTTTAAAACTAGGGTTGGCGATTTTTTGAGAAATTTCCCCAAGTTCCTTTTTGAATAACTGTGCATGCGTAAGACAATCTTCTGCTATTCAGGGGGATAGCGTGAAAAAAATCTCCCAAATCCACTTTGGTCTTATTTTTTGTATTGAGTCCTTCCTCTTCCTCTCATAAACATGAACATGGTTTGCTTTTTGTGACTTTCAGCCGTGGTCAAAGTCTACATTGAGAGCAGCAGAGCTACAATGAATGGCTAACCACTAACCTAGCTGCGGGCTCCTGTGCCAGCCCTGCCAGCCTTCAGGGGTCCTGCACCATCAACCTTCAGACCAATTATTTTGCTGGACTCCAGGGTTTCTGTGCAGCCGCAGGCCTCTGAGGTTCTTCTTGCGCCTCACACCTCCTGCACTCTATGCCTCTTTGAGACAACCTCCCAGCTGCCCATCTGAATTCTGTTGAAGGCCAAATTGTTCACTAACCAGAGTGGTAATCAGGATCTCTTCTTGACTCCTCTGTCTCCCAAAGTTGAGTGCTGATCTTTTTACGTTTATTCTCCAGGACACTCCCTTACCTTTGCCGCTGGAACTGCTCCCTGTTGTTCTTCGTTTGTCTGACAAAAACACTTACCAGGGTCCAACTACCTTATTCTTCTAAACCATTTCCAGCCCTCCTGGTGCTCGCCCTTCCAAGCCTCCACCTCCCCAATTGCTCGGTCTGTCTGCCTGCCCACCCTCCTCCACACTGCTTTCACCTCGATTGATACCTGACAGGAAAAACTGGATCACTGGCTTCATCATAACAAACACCTTTCTTTTGCCTCAGATCAATGGATTGATTTGCCTTTCCTGGCTCATCTCATTTCATCTTTATATACAGTCAGATTGTTTCATCACCAAAACATTTTCTCACCTTCTACTTCAAGGATCTAACTGCCTGTCTCTGTCCCAAGTGGATGACCGGAATTCCATCCAGCATTGAGCCAAACCTTTTACTCATTCATATTTTCTCAATAAAACATCCTTTTGTTTACAACTGTTTATTGCTGCTTACTGAAAAGTCTAATTTTCTTAGAATTCACGTTGTGTTATAGTTTCTTCCACCTTCATATAGTACAACTGTTTTTGTATTTCTCTATTGAGATTTCAAAATGTTCATTAAAATGTGCTGTGACGCAACAGTTAAGAAATTCACGGACATTCTCTGAAGACCAACCTTATAGTAGAGTCTGTTTTTCACCACCGCTTATTTGCTTTGGTGAAAATCACAATGTTCAATATTTAGTTTTTGCATCCATTTTAATTTATTTGCACATTTTAGTTAATTTGTATGAACAAGACAAGTACAGAAAGCACAAGGAATCTGCCTTTCTCCCTGAAGGCACGGTGCACACTAAAATGAGCTTGGCTTCCCTTAATAAGATGAGAGCTTGCCTGAAAATATAATTTGTGATTTTTTTTGGATGGTTGCTAAAAATACAGACATACAGTGTACAAAAATAGGTGTTCCTGTTGCTCCGCACACCTTCATGGTGCAGTATTGACTAACTTGTTTTCTTCCCATGTAAAGTGTGAAGTGACAGAATCCTGCAAAAAAGAATTAGTGGACCCACATTAGACAAACTACCACAAACTAAACAGAAACCCTGTTCCTCAGCTGTGGAACTGTCCCTCCATATGTTCAATGTTTCCATTTCGAGAAAATGTTGACTTGTTGACTCTCTTCAAATTCTTGTTACGGCTCTCAACTCATTTTGTCACTTTTCCTCTTGTGGAAATGCTTTGTGTGAAAGGAACTCCATTGATACCTAGATTTCTATTTGGGCCAGACTAAAACCATCCTTTTCTGTCAGAACATAAATGGACACAGCTTTAGTACTGTGAGAGTGGTAGGAAAGAACAATATTCATTTACATGCCAGGCATCTATCTTAACACATGCATGTTTTGTTTGAAACCCAACAGTCTGATCACCTCCTCCCCTCAAAAAACAACACTTGTTTCTTTTTTAAATAAAAAATGTAATCGGTTATAGATGTGAGAATAGCTAAGTGTTATATTAAAGGAGTAAAATAGTCAGCTACACAAAATTTTTTTAATTTTCTGCTTCTATTCAAACCCCTTTTGCCTAGATGCGGAGGTTATCCCGCAGGTATTGCTCCAAAACGAGTCACTGATACACACTGGTATAAAAGCTATCCCTGTCATGACCTGCGCAAAGACTCCATCGGCTACAGAAAGCTTGACGGGCATAGCGACAGTAACTAAGGGGGTGGGGCTTTTGTGAAAGGTCAATTGCCATGGCTCAGACAGACCACAAGGTATTTGAAAATAAATAAAATTGAGTTAGGAAAACCTGTCATTACTGGAAACAAAAGTATAGAGGCAACATCTTCCATCTAACTTCCTTCAGATATTTAAACTGATTTACAAATAAGATAAATTAAAGCTAGTAAAGGAACTGATGTATGTCTAATGTAAGCTTAACAACTAGATCTTTTGCTCGCTAACCTAATCAGGAGCCTGGGAAACTCATAGGTCCCAAGGTGGAGACGCAAGTCTCTGAGCTTTGAGCCTGGAACACAGTCAGTGCTTCAAAGCCACTGAATGCCACTGGCAACACCTCACTGAGGCAAAATTAAACAGTCTGCCTTTGTGTTTTAAAACCTGATAGCAGACCATTGTGGAGCAGCAGATTTAGAGGTCATGGAGTTACTTGTTAAGACAAGGCCACATTCACTGCCCATTGAGAGGGAGAAGGAGAGGAAGTGGCAGAGAGAAGGAGAGGGAGGGGGAGCTCCAGTAACCGTGGGAGAAGAAGGGGGCAGATCACAGGCTTAATCTCCTGATTATGAAAGGCTGCAGACACTTCAACAGAGAAGAGCTGACATGCAGGTTTATGAACTATATTTACTGGATTTTGTAATACTAACCATGGCCATGACAAACTCTGACTCGAGGATGAGTAAAGCAGACACATGCAAGGTTAGCTTTCGTGTTTAAGGGGAGCTCAGACTGCAGAGCTCTAGGTCGCATGACCCATTCAGCGATAGATCTGACCCTCTCAACTTGCATAGGTGAGTTTTTGAGAAGGGCACCCTGCACTAAGCATTGATATGTGCCAACTGCTGTATATTGACCCGAAAAATAATTTAAAATATATCTCAAATTGAGCTAATACTTACACAATACTGCTTTAACAATACGATGTAACACATATATTAGAAAGTTTTCGTGCAAACTTAAGTGCCATGCAACATGCAACACCAAGACAAAACAGAGAACGCTTCTAGCTAATACTGAAGTCTTTTCTTTGGGAACATTAAGGTTTCCTCATTCAGCTCCAGTGACGAGCGAGAACAAAAAGTTGGAACAAAACAAAGATTTATTTGCTTTATTATTTATTTATTTGCTTTATTTAGTCCTTTTGTAAGCCATAATCTTACATAAAATAATTAACAGGTCTCTCTTGTAAATGAGTCTAAAGAGACCCGTATAAAGTATTAAATAAGTAAAACAAATAATCAAAAAAGACTTGAAGTCTTTCAATCTATGTGTATTAAATGTATATAATATACCACTTTCACCTTCTGAAATGAGTGGCAAAACATATTTTTGCCAACCTTTTCATGATATTCTAATTTTTTCACGATGTACCTGTATATCTTTGGAGGACCAAGTCTTCCATATCTAAAAATAAATACAGAAATAAATAAATGTTCAATAAATAAATAAGCATACAATTAATTGCCACCAAATTAATAAATGTAGGTAGAAATTAAATTATACAGTGAGACATAAATGTATATATCTCTTTAATTAGCTTATTTATTTATTCGCCTTTGTAATAATTACCTTATTTATTTATTGTGCGTTATAATCTTCAACTTTATTTATTAATTACTTATTTTTTTAAGTATTTATTTATGTGCATGTTATAATATTTTTGTCTGTTTTATTCTTTGTATTTTTTTACCCTATATATTTCTGTGATGCTATTTATTTCTGCCTGTCGTTTTTACATATCTGTTTGTCCTTTTTACATTTCTGTCTCTCGTTTTTACATTTCTGCCAGTCCTTTTTACATTTCTGTATGCATTTCTGCCTCATTATGCAAATGAGGAGGGGCTGTGTCTTAAGGGCTCAACTTCTTCCCATTGGTTGGTTAGCATTTTGCTGCGTCGGTCAAATCTACATGGCTTTTCCCCGACATGAAGCATTGTTTAGTAATGTCAAACTCAGCAGGCAGACGTTCAGTGTCCGACCTCTTAAAGAAAGCTGCTAATAGACTGGAAAAGTTAGAACGCTGTACATTTGGGATCTGAATGTTTTTCTCATCAAGCGAGCTCTGCATAGGGTCCAATGTAATTCACCCAGTGCGATGGGAGACTCGTTTTGAGGAAACTATGGTTGTAGCTCACTGTCTCCCTTGCTGTGGTTGCAGAGAGGTGTCTGTTTTGTAGAATAAATCATCCGCCGATGAGTTATTGATCTGGAAAAGCCGAATCTGAAACCACAGAAAAACATTCAGATCCCAAATGTACAGCGTTCTAACTCTTCCAGTCTATTAGCAGCTTTCCTTAAGAGGTTGGACACGGAACGTCTGCCTGCTGAGTTTGACATTACTTAACAATGCTTCATGTCGGGGAAAAGCCATGTAGATTTGACCGACGCAGTAAAATGCTAACCAACCAATGGGAAGAAGTTGAGCCCTTAAGACACAGCCCCTCCTCATTTGCATAATGAGGCAGAAATGCATACAGAAATGTAAAAACGACAGGCAGAAATAAATAGCATCACAGAAATATATAGGGTAAAAAAATACAAAGGAAGAATAAAACTGACAAAAATATTATAACATGTACAAAAATAAATACTTAAAAAAAATAAGTAATTAATAAATAAAGTTGAAGATTATAACGCACAATAAATAAATAAGGTAATTATTACAAAGGCGAATAAAAGAATAAGCTAATTAAAAGAGATATATACATTTATGTCTCACTGTATAATTTAATTTGTACCTACATTTATTAATTTGGTGGCAATTAACTGTATGCTTATTTATTTATTAAGCATTTATTTATTTCTGTATTTATTTTTAGATATGGAAGACTTGGTCCTCCATATCCTACATTAACCTCTTTCAAATGATTTTGCTGATCGAAAATTATTTTATTAGCTGATAAAATCAAACCAAATCTCCGGTCAGTTTTATATTAGCCACTTTTTGAAATATGTGATCAATATGTTGTCAGAAGCTGTCAATATCAACTGTTTACTGTTAATTCCAGTAAATAATAATATGGATGCAGTTTCTTTTTCTTGATTGAAGAATACAGAAAATGTATCAAACAAAGCAGTGAAAACTAAATTATGCACTGATCCATGGTTTCTGTGTATCATTACGAACATAACACATTTGCAAGCCTCCGTACATCATAAACTCGCTCTATCCCGCTTCCAGTGGTATGGCACAGATGTATATGATGAATGACCGTAAGCCTCTGACGTAGCTTAAAGGAGAAGTCCGGTCAAAATCTGAATTCAAACTGCTGAAAGTACTTTAAATATAAAATTATTAAATACTGTTCAGTAAATAATAAGCTTTTTTAATTAAGAGTAATTTTAATTTCAAGGTCCTTTTATGGGGGCCACCATCTTGGTGAAGAACAGTACTGCCTCCTCCCAGTTTGTGACGTCACTGTGCGGGATCGGCTGTAGCGCAAGTCCCAATGCCCTATCTGTCCCCTTGTAAATAAATATCCGTTTTAATGCCGAAATATTTTTTTTAACACCTTAAACAAAGATATACATGGCATTAAGCATTTAAAGTTAAATTAATACTAATTTTACTCTTTAGAGACATAAAAAGACAACAAATAAGCATTAAAGCACGGTTTATGGGTTGGGTTCTGCATTGTTATTGTTGCTTCAACAATAGCTCTCGTGAATTTTAATGGTGAAGTCCTCTGGAAATCCGAAAAAATTGTTGATGATCGCAGCTGTGTAGAACGGCTCCTATTGACTTTGCTTGGAAAGCGCGGAGAAATGCTGTCGCCGCTCGGCTTATCCACGTCACAGGATGTGATGTCAGGTAGCCATTATTGCCCATATTTGGGCAATAATGGGCAATCATGCACAGTGATCCAGACAGCAATTTATGCTTTTATTTTCTTATTGATTAACGCTAATTTCATTAAATAACCACAAACATATTAGTTTTAGTTATAGCTAATGATCCCCTGATTCTTCCTTGTTGACTGGACTTCCCCTTTAAAAAATCCACCCAGCAAGGGAACTGCAAAGATTGATTGACTGATTGGTGTTCACCAGATTACGGCATTTACCACTGAGCAACAACACCATGGCAAACTTATCCCTGATATTCGGAAGGGTTTGCGTGGTACAGATTTGTAATCAATGTACTGTGTGAAAATATTCCTGAAATCTGGGGAGGCAGCAGCTCATCATTCACTCTGCAGATAAGGTGATTGGCTGCCGACTCCTCCCACCCCAGACACAAGACTCTCTGAGACTCTCCTCTTCGGCAGGAGATTGCAGTCCATCAGGACCAAAACATCCCACCAAGAGAACAGTTTCTTTCCCCTTGCTACTGGACTTATTAACAAGTCCAGGGACCCTCACTGACTCTGTTACCCCCCTCCCCCTGACCCCCATTACTCACCAGATTAACATAAGGGGGATGTATACTGTCCACTGCAATTTATGGCCATTTGCACAAAAATGTTTACACCTGCAGTAACACTTACTGCTGTTTGCACTTTCCGTCCGTAGTTCTTAATTCTTAGTCTATGTTAAGTTTATTTAGTCTGTATTGTCACACTTAGATTTATTTTGACTTTTTTCTCACCTATTTTTGCCATATAACTTTATACCCTGCAATATACTTCAGATTTTTTGATTCCCTGTATATGTTGCATGTTCTGCACTTAAACAACACCATGTCAAATTTCTTGTATGTAAAAACACTCGGTCAATAAACTGCATTCTGATTTGTTCATTTTAACATTAGTTAAAGAGTAGTTGAATCATATTCAGAGATGGAGACCAAATACCATGTCTGAAAATAATGAGCAATTTTCTTCTGTTTGGATAAGACTCCCTTCACTTTTACTTGTGTTGGTCTTTTCTCTCCAAAATGTATGTCTACAGAGAGGAAACTAAGAGACACTATACCCTCTGCCATTTGGCCCTGCTTAGTTGCAGCACTTCTCCCTGCAGGCTGCCATCTTTATCAAACATCAACATATTGCAGGATTGATCCGGCTGCATAAAATGTGCCACAGGTTTTAAGCAGATTTGGAGTTTTGGCCTAGATTTTAACAGCATTACCACCCTGACACCCTGAGGTTTTCCCTGAGCACCTCAGGCTCTGATCTGCAAGGTCCGCTCCCATGTGTTTCCTCTGAACACAGAGTAGAGTTGTTCTTCAAGGGACTTAGGAATTTACTCCGAAAACTTGTCCTTCACACCTTCTTGACTGCAAAACATTCTTTATATCACACTGGAAAACTTTCCCATGAGAAACAATGCTAAAGCGTATCACTTGTGACTAAATCACAAATGGCTAATCCCAAAACCTGTGAAATGTTTGCCTTTTGAAGAGCTTTTATAGAGTGTGTCTTTAATTAAAGTCTTTTCTTGATTTTCTACAAAGAAAGGTTGACAACGTCATCAGATTTTCAGTTTCTGCAAACAAATATTCAACTTTTTTTTGAAAAAAATTAACCAACATGAAAACCAAAAATTGGAAAAAATCTACACATTTCTAGTTAATATAAGATATATTCTAAGTTCAATATTTTTGAGTAGATGAGATGCCAATCATGAGAGGACAGATCTGGTTTGTAATCTGCTTTAATGTTGCATGAAGGAAACAAGACAGATTTCAGACAAAGTGTTCCTCATTAGGCTTGAATTAAATAATCCCAAAATCTACTTTCAAAAAGCTTTAATTATGTTACAAGTGAAACTCCAGTATTAGTTATGTTTCCATCCTAGGATGAAGTTTTTATCTTAGTGGGAAAACTGTTTTATGTGTAAAGAGGAAATTTCAAACATAAACTGCATTTATTCTGAACAGATGGCAGAAAAAATGCCAGAGGATCAACATTTCTTCATGAAAATGTGCTTCTCTTCCAAATGTACCCGGTTTTTCTCTCCTTACAAGGACACTGGGTTTGTTTGGATGTCTCAGACTTGGTTGGAAAGCCTCTAAATGTGGGATGTTTGGCTTTTCTGGGGGTTGTACATTTATGTAAAGCGTTGACCTGAACTCTCACATTTGATCATGGGGTGCCAACCTTTTTAAAGAATGACATAACACATTTAATATTAACATTACAAAGGTTAATAGAGCCCTTAAACCTTTCCAAAGTTTTCACATTACATCCACAAATTTCAAGATGTTTTAGGGGATGTTATTTGATAGCACAACACAAAATTTTAAAGAAATTGACAAGTGGAAGGAAAATGAATCATTCTCTTCACAGTTTTTGTAAATACAGTTTTGAAAATTATGGAGTGCAGTTATATTAAGACTCCTTTTCTCTAACGCTGCTAAATAAAATCCAACCAGCTGCCCTCTGAAGTCACCTAACCAGTGAATCAGAATCACCCACCTGTTTTGTGATGGCTTCAGAGGCATGTTAGAGGATATTAGTGAATCACCCGCACCGCCTCACGAAGAGCAGGGAGCACCACAGACAGGTCAGGGATAGAGCTGTGGAGAAGTTAAAAGCAGGGTTAGCTTATTAAACAAGATCCCAAGCTTTGAGCGTCTCACAGAGCTCTGTCATAATAAAGTGTTGATTTTGCATCAAGCCGAGTATGGAAAACAGCAAACATGTAGAACAAGGTGATCGAGACAGTGAGACCAAAATCCAATAGTCTGGCTACATGCAAAATACAGTGTGTGGCAGAAAAACTACCACTACACATGATTCTCAACATACCATGCCCACTGTGAAACACAGTGGTGGCAGCATCATGCACCGGGGATGCTTCTCTTTCACATTCACAGGGAATTTGGGGGATTTTGATGGGAAGATAAATGGAAACAATAATGCGTTGAGCAGGGAGAAACTGCAAAACACTGGAGGAGAGGTTCATTTTGCAGGTGGACTTCCCCCCTTAACATAGCCTGACCTACACGGGAGTGTAAGTCAGGCTGGTAAGGCTCCATTCTCTCTGGCCTAAAACAGAGCGGACAATATGGATTTAGTTTCATGCCAAAACGTTGCACACAAAAAATGTGTTCCACACAAATATAACTTGTTTAGCACACAAAAAGATATGTTTCACCCAAAAAAACTTGTTTTGCAAACTGTCCCCAAACGTTGCACTCAAAATATCATTTATAAGTTTTCCTCAAGTACAAAACGGTCTCTGCTCGCACAAAATTGTCTCTGCTCGTACAAAACAGTCTCTGCTCGCGTACGAAACAATCCCACACCCTCTGCGGAAAATTTGTGCCAAAAGTCACGTGATGCATTAAGAGTTGTTGTTGTTCAGACTGCCCAACAGCAGGGGTTGCACCCAAACAAACTGAAACGCGCCGGGTTGGCTGAGGAAGAAAGACGTTATATCACAGCTAACAGCATTAGCAGCCCACAGGTAACTTTCAAAACTTTCCCAGTGAAAAGGTAATAGCTAACTATGCAGATAGATCATGTAAGATTTCAGTTGAAGGCACTGTTTAGTTTTATCTCTGATTTAAAAATGCTGTGTAACAGACTTTTAAAATAACGTATTTAAACCATGATTTGATCTTTAACTCTCCTTTCAGAATTGAACGTACTTGGAGAGACGTGTGGTGCGCAGGAACTAACACAAACTATAATGTGCTGCACTCACGAGAGGACAACAGTTTGCTTGACCCGTCAAATATGTTAAATAACTTCTGTTGTCACTATTTAATTGTCCCAAGACTACATGTACGTTTTGACACCATCAGCAATGGCTGGGATAACCATTCACTCAGAACTGAGGGGAATCTAACACTCAGTCAGTTATGGGAGATGGGAAGCATCCAGCATGCTGTCGTAGAACCAGAAATCACAGAGGTAAGATGGATTTTTTTGTGCTTACTATTATAGTTTCTCACATTAATGCGTATATTTCAAACCAGAAAGTAATTTATCTGATCACTCCAATACAACAAAACACTGAGTACATCAGAGAGGTGGCATTGAAACTGGTTTCTTTGAAATGTTTATTATGGTCCTTCAAAATAATTAATGGATTTTGGAGTCTTTTTTTTCAATCCTTAGCTCCATGAATTAAATTATATTCAATAAGTTGTAGCAACAGAGTGCAACGTTTGGGGACAGTTTGCAAAACAAGTTTTTTTGGGTGAAACATATCTTTTTGTGTGCAAAACAAGTTATATTTGTATGCAACACATTTTTTTGTGTACAACGTTTTGGCATTAAACTAACTCCATAGAACAAATCATGGGGGTGGCGGGACTCCACAATGCTTCACTCTCTGCAGCAGAATTACAGCAGCGCTTTTCTGTAACCATAACAGTCAAGATTTTTGTTACTTGGTGGCTTGGAAAATTAAGAAAGTACATGTGAGTCAACCATGTATCTTCTGATTTTTTAGACAAAAAATGCAGGATGGCACGACATGTTTCCCGGACTACACATTAAAAGAACAGGACATGTATCATGCACCTGGATCAAACGGCAGCTGAGGCAGGTATTGACAGAAGTATTGACTAGGAGGGCTAAAGGAGCTGAGCACGTCATTACACTTCTCAAATTTTCAAAACCATGTGTCGTTTTTCTGCCATTTCACAGTAACCCCCTGCCTTGTGTTGGTCCTCCTAAGAATATCACAGAAATTCCATGAAGGTTATGGTTGTATTGTGACAAAATGCGACAAAGTTCTTTGAATAAACATCACTTTTAATATGTTGTTTATGAGAATGATGGAACACAAAAAGGTAAGATGTCATCAAACAGCTTGTTCAAATCTGTATTTTACATAAAAAGTCAGCAACACGTCAGCCTTTTTCCAAAGGTGTTCAGTTATCAGACTTCTCTGCTTCCCTTTCTGCACATCTTTTACCTACTTTAGTCAGGTGCACACTCACACAGTTTTTTCCTGTGCAATGAGGTGTTATTAGCATTCAGGAGCCCTCACTTCCAGTTTGACCTCCAGCTAAATTGGTTTAGATAATATGAATAAACCAACCCTTTGTGTCCTGTCTGACTTTGTTGTAGTTATTTAATCGTGTTTCCAGATCTCAGCAATTATTTTGGTGGGAACACTGTTATCATAGCTGAAAGGATTGAAGGTCAGAACCACCAGGTTAAGCCCGCACTTGTAATAAATTGTCATTAGCCCTCTTGCTGAGTAAAAGTTGCAGTGTTGCAGGCAAAACTTCACTTAACTTTCAAACCCTGTGTGCTGCGGAGAATTGGTGCTAATAAAGTTTTTAGTTTCTCCAGCGGGAGCTGTGGGAAGTCTGATAAATCTCCTTAGTTGATATTATTGGAGTCAGCTTTGGTTAAAGTGAAGACTGGAAGTGCGGGAGAGAGAAGACAGTGTGGAGGTATAAGAAGTACACTGAGCAGAGTTCTGTTGCTGCAAGCATTAGGCATGAGTGGGTGCAGAGTTGGCTTTTCATAATGACTACTGCAGAAGCCACCACAAAATGAATCCTAGCTAGTTCCTCTGGTGGACTGTTTACAGCACATTGCCTCGAGTGTTCCCATCTTGCCCAGAACCAAAAGCAGTTACCCTTCAATAGCTAACTGCAACTGAGTACCTGCATTTCCTGAGATACAAACAAGAAAAAAAACATTAGGCTTCACCTAAGGCTAATATCACTTCCATTTTGTCAACTTATAAACAATTCTTCTCATGAAGCAGCCAGATGGAGAGTGAATTCAGAAAATAATGAAAACCTATGTACACTGTGGTGAGGTGGTGTTCTACCCTCCCCACTCTGTGCACCAGGTGCAGTTGGAAGGGACGTGGCAGACGTCTTTATAGTCAGGGAGGTTGCTGCCAGGGTGTGTATCTTTGTTCCTCCCGTTGAATGTCGGCTGTCTGGGTGAGATCCGTGTTGCTCTGCTGGCGTGGCCGGCTGCAGCTGGAGTCTAATTCAGTGCGTAGCTTCTTGCCTGGTTTTCATCCGCTCCCTCCCTGGGTAGGCTGTGTCTCCACTCTTGCTCCCCCCCCCCCCCCCCCCCCCCCCACACACACACACACACACTTTGGCCACAACACTATATTGTTCAAAGTATTTGGCTTTTTGCTTTCACTCTTATATAAACTTAAGTGACATCCCATGCTTAAAGCGTGGGGTTTTATCTGATGTCAGAGCATTCTTTCCTGCAATATCTGTCATGGCTTGAGACGTTTTCAGTACTTCTCAAATGGTGGGGATCGCCCCACCATGAATATCGATTCATCCCACTTTGTGAATACTACTTCAGTAAACCAGCGAGCACTGTTGGCATCATATAAGGTGGCGTACCAAATAGGGCATTCCTCAAATGATGTAAAATTCTTAAATTTAGACACATGCGTTGCATGGTCCTACAAGCAGAGTAGTAACAAGCTTTATACAACTGGCAAACAAAGGCCTTGTAATGGTTTAGATAACATGCAAATTCAACAAATGGAGCTTGTTACTCCACATTACTCCAGACTTTTTGAATTGAGAAAGCTTCCTGGAGAGGAAGCGAAACGTCTTCAACTACGGAAAACAAGTCCAGTTGCTTTGTTTTTTACCTTTTTTTGGAATGACCATGACCTGGATGACTGAGAATCTTCACCAACATCTTCCTAGGATAGTAACAAAAATTATTGAGAAGCACTGAGCTGGACCAAGGTGTGAACAGGTGCTTGGTGGTGACATGGTTGGTGAAAAACTTTATTGAGGAAGCCAAAAACTCACCGAAGTTAGAGAACAAGGAAGGTTGCACATGGAGCAGACATACATGAAGAAGGGAGGACCACAACCAGGCAATGATTAAAGAGAGAACAACAAGGCGAGAATTACAGAAAAATATAGGATAAACCAGCACAGAAAGAAAGAAGCAGGCTGCTTAAATACAGAAGACGAAACAAGAGAAAAGCATAGGGAACAGGTGAAGGGAACACAAGTAAATACAGGCGACAACAGAGAGGAATGAAAGCAGAAAGCAGTAACAGAACAAGGAGGAAACAGAGAAAAATCAATCAGAACAAGACACCAAACAAATACAGAATTAATGAACAGAATCCAAAATCCAAATCACAAGGCAAAAACCAACACCAAAGGATAATAAAGCCAGAAACTCAGAACCAAACAGATACCTGGAGATTGAGACATTGTCAGCTTCCACTCTTCTGAAAAAAGGCAAGTTTAGCATAGAGGAGAAATATCCTTGATTGTCCTTCAGTGGGAAAAATGTGTTGTAGCAGCAGCAAGGTGAAACATAAAGGAGGCATGCAGATACACACAAGATTATAGATATTCATAAAAAAGAGTGCACAGGTTTACCCAATTTACAACACAAGAAAAATAATGCATTGAATGCTTGACAAAATAAATAAGTACAACTGAGTAGGGTGATTCAAGAACTGCTAAAAAACAGCAGGGATGTAAGGGATGTAAAACTGCACAAGCAGTCTTAAAACATCAGTACATCCGTTTCTCATACTTTAATATGTGCAACTGATTGAGACATTTAAATATAATGGTTTGAACCTTATTCACACCCCTTGAACTTTTCGCATGTCATCACAGTACAACCAAAAACCTTTAATGTTCATTATTGGGATTTTATGGCCTAAATAGAAAAACGGTGCATGCAATTTTTATTACATAAAAATTAAAAGATTGTGACTTACACTCAGTCCTCTTTCCTCTGATAACTCCAAAAATAAAACCCAGTGTAACCAATATATCAAAATTATGTCAAAAGTAACGAGAGTCTATTCTGTTATTCTGTGATTCAGGAGCTCTGTGCAGGTTTTAGAGCTTTACCATATATATATATATATATATATATATATATATATATATATATATATATATATATATATATATATATATATATATATATGGTTGCCCTGATGCTAACATTTCTTTAGAAGGCACCTTCTGTGTTTCCTGTCATTTTAATCCTTCTGTATGTCCTTTAATGATTAACTGGCATCAGAAGAGTAAATTGCTCATGATCCTGACTGATTTGTGGTCTAATTAGCAGCTTCAGTACGGGTCCACTGTTTGTTAACATTTACCCTAGTTAATATTAGCCACATTAGCTCTTACATTCTTTACAACTGAACAGCAGAGTAATCGTGGGGGTCTGCCCATTTCATACTGGGGGAGTGATCCACTGCTGGATGCTTCTGGGTTACAGAACCCAGCTAGAATCAGGGCTTATTGGCATCCTTTGGCTTTTCCTTCATCTGCTTCATGTGTAAAATACATCCAAACAATATATTTACATTTGCCTCTGTTACCAGACTAGCAAACATCAAACAGCTACTCCCTGTTATCCCGGTTATCAGTCTTGATTGTTCAGGTGAGCTTCTACAGGGAGCCAATGTGTGTGTGTGTGTGTGTGGGGGGGGGGGGTTGCAGGGGTGCCGTGTGAAGCTGTGTACCAGCATGGGGAGATGAAAAGTTTGCATCTATAAAATAATCTAATTTTATCAAAAATGACAACCCTGGAAGAGCATCACGAGGACCTAGGAACACAGCAGACGGGATAAAGTTGGAGACCCTTAAAGCAGAGTTAGCTTATAACACAAAGTCCCAAGTTTTGCACACCTCAGAGCTCTGTTCCTTTCACCATGTGGAAATGGAGAGAGTATGTCAAACCTACTAAGACATGGCCATCCAGCTAAACCGTCGGGTAGGGGAAGGGGAGCATTTATCAGAGAAGCAGCCAAGAGGCTTATGGTAACTCTAGAGGAGCAGCAGAGATGGTTAGCTCAGGTGGGATAATCTATAAAACAAATCGGGGATAAACGAAGAAGAAGAAAACCACTAATGAAAACTGAATCCAAGGAAATTCACAGTTTAAAATTATGCACCAATTTGTGTTAGGCTATCAAATAAGACACTACATTACAGTGTGTGATGGTTATGTAACTAAATTTAGAAAGGTTCAAGGGGTAAAAATGCGTATATATAAAGCAGGATGAACATAGGCGAGTAAAGCAATTAACAGCGTTTTTAACTAGTTGTCTTCTGGCAACTATCACATGGATGTTACTTTAGCAGTTAACCCCTCTCAGTGGTTTAGCAGACCAACCACAAATACGTGCTAGAAAGAAATATACCCAAACAGATGCGGTGGCAGTGATGTGTTAATTAAATGCCTGGTTTCTCCAGAAAAGTCTAGAGCTGTTATTCCACAAAAACAGACAGTATTCAAGCGTCTCCATCCCACACTGGAAAATCAACCTCCTTGGGATTTTTGAGGTATTCTGTTATTGTTGCAGTGGCAATAACTGCCTGCTAGTTACACACACCTCGGCTTTGTTCATTTAGTATTTGCAGGGCAGGTTTATATACTTTCCACGTTATTTTATACCGAATCAGAAGGTCTGAGCTCTGGGTAGTTCAATTAATCAAATACTGTGTTTGAAAAAAATCATATACTTATTGTAAAGTCATGGATACACATCTATCTTATTTAGAAATTTAAATCACTGTGAAATCTTTTGCATATGCATACATCTTATTTTCACCTTATTCTTTGGTAATGATTGGATGCAAACAGTCCTAATTTAATACATTTATGTGGATTTGTGTTCATTTCTGTAGATATATATTTTCTGTGCAAATTAAGCGGGTTTTGATGAAATAGAGAAAAGGAAATCTTTTTTTTTATTCTGCAGGTTTAGGGTTTCACCATGAAAGTAAATAAAGGCTGCTGTGATGGAAAAAGAAATGGAAGATATCATCAGCTTTGGGCAAATAATTCTTAAGAGCTTAAACAAAATGAAATGGCTGGCTTACTGAGCAGCAGCCATAAGGTGTGAAGGCTCATACAAGCAACGCATGAGGGAGACAGGAAGATGAGTGACAACCCTGCTATATCTGCAACAGATGAACACATGGCCTGTAGTCTGGGTCACACAGTCCTGCTGGGAGACGATCAGGAGGGGGACATGTACAGATGGAGTATGGTGTCTGTTTTCTTAAACAACATTTGGAAGCCCATGTGGTGCATGAGCAAAATGTCAGCTCAGGGTGCCAGAAATACAGAAGAATCTCTAATTACTCCAGAGGCAACAGTAAACCTAGGCCAATTCTGAAACCCATTGTTTTTTTAAATCAATGATCAATCACACAAATTCAATTTATGATTTTAAATGTTTAACTTTAGCGATTACTTTTTAATGAAAAAAAGTTTAAGAAAAATAAACATTAGAAGTCACACGTAATGAAATGTCTCCCAAGTTATTGAACTTCACCAAATCCTAGGTCTTCTGCCTTTTTTCATCTGTGAAACCATGAAAGTTATCTCATTCAGTCTTTTGCCTATGCTTCTAGTTTTGTGCAACAACAGCTTTCCCTCCTGCTCCTGTCTGTGTCTCATCCTGACACCAGTGTGTCCGACGTGGCTTTTAGATCGGCACCAGTTTGGGATCCTTATGTTTCCTGGTGTCTTCCTCCACCCACTGAGCAGTCACAATTATTACAGACATGCAGCTGACTTCGCATGTCCAAGTCTCTGCTAAAAAACTAACTGCTGCATTGGAGTAGGAATTCAGCAGCATGTACATTCGGCATAAAATGTTATTTACATTTTTTTTGAGGAAGTCCATCTTGTACTTGGCACTGTGTATTTTGGCCTCAAATTTGGCACAAAAATTATTCTTCATTTAGTGTTATTGATTTCAACATTTTGGTTCAGTGCAGCTGTATTTTTCCATTCCTGGTGAGAAATGAAACACATCATCAGAGGTTACTAGCTTGTGGTGAACAGTACACTACCCTGCAGGAAATTTTAACAACTTTTTGTGCTAACTTTGAACAATTATACATCTTCAGCAAAGTAGCCCTGTCTCTTTTTGTTTAACCCTGTCTATCTACAAGACTGAGCAGCTGGCTGAGCGTCTACTGCCATCATCTAATCAGCTCTGAGCTTATCTATTTAGCTTTTTTTCTCAAGTCATTAATTTAAACCTTTTTGGCCAACTGATTGTTATAATCAGTTGGCCAAAAAGATTCTACACTTTGAAATTTATTTTAAAATCTCAAAAATGTTATTAAAATGTTATTAAAAGCAGTTGTAAATGTAGCTTTTTAATAATGGTTCAGTTTGAGTATTAGCTACTTTAGATTATGTTATAATCTCTGCTGGTGTTCACATCATAATGGTCGCATGGGTTCTGATCTGATCAAGAATAATTTGTCTCTTAGATACTAATGTCCATTTGTACACACTTTAGCTACTATTTTTATAATCATGCATATTGGATATTTTTTTTCACATCGTTCTGTAAATGGACTGAAGTACTTCCTCTGTTTAACTTGAATATTGCTTTTTAATGTGAATATGATTTCTTCTCAATAATTGCACACACACACACACATATATATATATATATATATATATATATATATATATATATATATATATATATGGTTTTTTTTTGTTTTGTTTTGTTTTTTTTTGCTTTTTTGATAAGTTCATTCCCTTTTGCTTTAGAACTTAACTTTGAATTAGCTTTTCTAGTCATATTACTTAATCAAGTGTGTAACTGTCCATGTGTTTTTGCCAGTGTCACGGCAGAATTTCCACACTGTTGGACAACAAAGGTATTTCTTATCTTATTTTGGTAAAAAAAATCCAATCTTAACGCTGGATGGGGATGTTGGTTTAGTGGTGTGAAGTCACTATGGCCTCACACCACTCGGACATAAGAGGCCTGGAGACTTAATGTCTGTGTATAAGATCCACTGTTGCTGAGTGCAAGGCTGAATGCTGCGTAGATACTGTGCAGCATGGTGATTGTCTAGGATAAACTATCTTTGTTATGTCTCAAGCCAAGGCCACTGTGCAGTATTAGGGGGGGGCCGAAAAGCGAGACAGGCAGAGACAGGGCAGACGCGGACTGCAGCGGGACCGTGGGGTGCGATTACTTTCCATCTATGTGATCTCTGCTCTGTTTCTCAATAAAAGTGCTGAAACTTCATCACCACCGTCTTTTCATTTAGTAATAATGGAAACTCAGTTATCTTTGCTTAGAATTCCATTCACATTTGGCGTCAACGAACAAGATCTCCGACCGACGAGCCGGGGAGTCCGGGGACAGGAGCTGCTTTGGCCGGCCCGGAGAGGTTATCCGGCCTCTGGTACCCCGAATGAATTTTCAAGGGACGTGGAGGAGCTCCTGGTCTCGGAGCGTCTCTGGGGTCTCGGCGCGAAGATCCGAACCTTTCTTTCATGTGACGGTAGGGGATTATTTTTCAGCTCTTTGAAAAAACAAACGCAATTGCTCAAAAAATGCTTGCAAGCTTTTTAAAATTTAAACCCCATTTAAAGAATACCTCAAGAAATTTTAAAATTTAAAACTGTAAACCTAAAAAGGTAGTAATAAGTAAAAGCCGGTAGAAATAATAAATTATATTTAATCCTTAAGGCAAATAAAACAGGATTTGCAATACAGAACGGTGACTATGGTTTTAATATTAAACTAAAACTCAAAATAAGTCTGGAAGCAGAGTAGTCCGTATAATGGGTCAAAGGCAGAGTTCCCAGGGTCAAGTCTTGCCCCAGGGTGAGACGTTCAATTTCATGCTGGAAAAGTAGGGGCCCAAAAGCATAACATCCATAAATGATTGGATTAAACATGCAGATTTCCCACATAGGGGTTAATTTTTTTTATTGCAGTACTGCTACTAAATAATAAAAATAAAATTAGAAATTAATAAAAAGAAAAAAGAAATTTAATAAAATGAATAAAAACAGGAAACGGAACTAAAAGGACGTTGCACCGGGGAAGCGTTTACTTTATATATACAGGATTAATAAGATCAGCAATAGACTATGGTAGTGTGGTTTATGGATCAGCAGCAAGTACATCACTTAAAAAGTTAGAGGGTATACAAACACAAGCGTTAAGGTTAATTACAGGAGCATTTAAAACAACATCTATTGTAGCGTTGCAGGTTGAAACTGGAGAAATGCCACTGGAAATCAGGAGAACACAACTGTTGCTAAATTACTGGATTAGTTTACAGGGACATGGTCAAAATCATCCTACAAAAGAAATATTGCAGCCGTGTTGGGAAAGGGAGAGGAGACAAACAGGAAGTTTTGGATGGATAGTGGGAAAAAAAGTAGAAGAACTTGAATTAGATCAAGTTAAATGTAGTCCAACAGTACCGTTATCAGTAATCCCTCCCTGGCTCATACCTGAAACAACAGTAGATTTGTCATGGTTGGAAAAGAAAAAAGAAGGCAATATTCATCATAAACTCATACAGGAATATGTTAATAGTTATTATGGTTATATTCAAATATATACAGATGCATCTAAAAATGTGAATGATAGGTTAGGTATTGCATTTTATGTTCCAGATTTCAATATCAAAGTAAATAGGAGAATAAATAATGAATTATCAGTATATACAGGAGAATTATTAGCAATATTATTAGCATTACAATGGCTAGAGGAAGTAAGACCACTAAGATCAATAATATGTTCAGATTCAAGTTCAGCTTTACTTAGTATACAAAATCATTTTTCAGATAGTAGATTAGATATATTAATTGAAATACACCAAATTCTATATCAAATTCAAATGATGGGTATTAGTGTTATATTTATTTGGGTACCAGCACATATAGGGATTAATGGAAATGAAATCGCAGATAAGATTGCTAAGGAAGCAAAAAATAGAATTATTGATATGATGATTAATTTAAGTAAGACAGAAATTAAAAGTATCATTAAACAAAGAATGAAGGAAAGGTGGCAAAAACAATGGGAAGAAGAAAGGAGAGGAAGATGGCTGTATAGGATTCAACGGAAAGTCGGAGAAATGAGGATAGCAGAAGGAATCAGAAGAGAGGAAACTGTTATTTCAAGACTTAGATTTGGACACACAGGATTAAATAAAACACTATTCAAAATAGGGAAGCATGTGTCGGGCAAATGTGAATATTGTGAACAAGATGAAACAGTAGAACATGTAGTGATGTATTGTAAGAAATATGAAGAGGAAAGAAGGATTTTGGTTAGAGATCTTAATAAGGAGAAAATGAAATTTGATATAATAGGTATTCTGCAGAAAAAGTAAAAAAAAAATGTTATCAATACTTATTTAAATATTTAATAATAACAGGAATAATTAGGAGGATTTAGTATTTGTAAATTTAATATTATAGATATAGATATATAGATGCATAAATATAAGTATCTTTGGGAGTATGGCCATTTTTGACCCACACTCCTCACCAGTTGGTGGTGGTAATGCACACCGGAAAGTTGTTTGCCAACCGCCAATAAAAATCAAGAAGAAGAAGAAGAAGAAGCGTTTACTTAGGGACTGACTAGGCACTTCCGTTGTGGATAAAATTGTTTGGAACTGCTAATAGCGACGTATAACTTTGAAAAATGGATAAGCGTCCAAGTGTCTGCGAGGCAAAGAGTTGTATCCTTGCGGGGCTGAAGTGTAAGACCGCGTGTGGACGAAACATTCGGGGGTCGTAGCCAGCGCACGCTCTCCACCTTTTAAACTAAGCGGGAACTTAACACGTTGAAAATACATCTTTCGGCGTTGCCATAGACATTTAAAAAATATGAAAAACACAGATCTGTGTAAGATAGTGAAACAGGCCTATGTGTGTTTGTTTGTCTGAATGTCATCGTTTTTATGTAACTGTATATATGTATGTATCGTATGTAACTAAACGTTCGGCTGTGTGAATTAATTTGGTTAAAATTTTAAATATCATGGTTTCAAAAATGTTCATTTGTTTATGGAGACTGCAGCTCCCTAATTCAAATGTAATTTTTAAAGCATGAAATAGGTTAACTAAAAAGGTAAAGGAAAAGAGAGACTTTAATAACAAAGTTTTTTTTTTTCACTTTAAATATCCGACCCAAATTAAATTGATACACTGAGAGATTAACAGGGCTTCCAGGGTGTCAGTTTTTGAATTACTCAAAGCAGAAGTCTCTAATATTTTTTCACAGTTGTTCAGATTACCTTAAACTTTAGCAGGTCCTCTTTACCATGCCCACATTTACCATGCCTAAATGCAATGAGTCACTGCTGTGTGATTAGCAAATCATCTATTTCTGTTAACAAGAAATGGAGCAGGTGTGACTAACAAAGTGTTCCGTGCATGTTTATTTAGCTCTGTTCAGCATCAGGTAGATATATTTTCTAACTAACTTTAAAGAGCTCTACAGGGATAAAGTAAAATCTTTGTTGTAAGATGGGTTGGCTGCAGAGTGAGCAGAGTCTGCCCTCACAGGAGAACTTGGTGTATTACTCTGTGCCAGTGGGCTGAAGGTTTCTCTGTGCTCTGCACTGCTCTCCTCCTACTGTAAGACTGTGAGTGGCCACATCTCCTCTTAGACAGTTTTGGAGTTCTGTTTTTAGTACAGCGATGACTCCTCGCATATAAAAGTGGCAGGTAGATATAGACTCTGGGTTAGTCTTCTTATCTGATCTCTCTGGCAGGTTTCCACCCTGCATTCTACTCCCTGTTCACCAACTCATCAGCAAAAGTTTCAGTGCCTCAGTATGAAGGAGGAAACCTTCCCTCGTAATACCTTAAGGCTTAAAATAAAACTGCAAATAGAGGTGGGGGAGACACAGAAATGAATACAAATGAGCAAATATTGATCAAAACTTAAATGTCAAGGTAGCCTCACCTTAAGTTTATACCCTAGTGATTTTTCACAAAGATGACAAATATAAAACCAAAACAATAGACATACAAAATGCCACCCTGATGGTTGTAGTATGATTCAATAAGGCATTTATTGTTTTATTGTAATGGCTGTAATTAGACTTGCATGGCTAAATCCTAGGTTTAACCAGGTAGCGCCTGATCTGCACCAGGACCGGCCTGTAGGACAGAGAGAGATTTACTGTTTAGAATGTGTCTTGGAATGGAAAGGTAACTAGCTACATCTCAGTCTGAAATATAATGCATTTGAAAAAAAAAGTATTTGCACCCCTTGAACCTTTTAAGCCACTGACTTAATTTAACATTGAAGTCAACGGCTTCAAGTAATTCATATATATAAGTTATTTAATGTTTATCAAATCACTCTCACTCTGTTAGGTATTGTCCAGTGAATATCAGCTCAATCAGCTGATATCAGGACAATAGTTGGAAGGAATCATTCAAGCACTGGCATTCTTTTAACAGCAAATTGCACACATATGGAATAAATAAGTGACAACTTCTCTCCAAGGTCAAGAATTTATTAACAGAAATAAATAGCATCCAGAGAACACGTCATATAAAGTTGTTTACATGAAGTAAATATATATTTCTTTTAATAACCCTTCTTTACTAGGAAAGTACGATTCCTGAAACTTAATTAAAACTACGAAGCAAAATCAAGATTAAAGAAACTAAGGAACTAAGTAGGCCTAGACAAAAGCGAACAATTAAAAACCATCAACATGAAAATTATTCAGTGAATTTTGGGCTCACTGCAAATCTAAGTTAGAGAACCAAAGTTCATCTTAAAGAATATCAAATGAGGTTAAATTATTATTGGTATTATCGGTATGTGTCCAACCAATTCACAATGCACTCCAAGTAAGATAAAACATTACTTGAGGAAATAACATTTTAAAAAAGGATTTGCTAAATAAAAAAAATCAATAAACGTTAGTGACACTCGACTTTTATTACTTTAATTATTTCTCCAGAAAACTGACCAAGACTCAAACTGGTAACTTAATAAGCTAGAGGGCACTTTAAGTGGATGATCGATTGGAAATGAGTGTCGTAGCACATCCAGGCCATGTGGCCATTAGCTTGGCTTTATAGAGTTTCTGCTGGTACCTGCTGTGAAGGGCAGTTACTTGGGGAGTGAGTTTGCAGCTTCTTGTGGCTTCAGCCTTACAGTCTATTTTTTTCCCCCTCACGGCAGGACCCCAACACATACAATGTGTTAGATTTACACAATGGACTACAAAATTGTAGAGTGGAAGGAAAATGTTCATAGTAGTCCAAAATTCAGAAAAGAAAAATTGTCAAATTGTGGCATGCATTTGTATCCAGCCCCTTTTACCCCGAAACTCCTAAATGTAGTCAATGTCCACTAAAAGAGCATTGTCTTCTTGGCTGAATAAATATAACTTAATATTTATCAACTTAATAAACATACATGCTCTAAACCTGCCAAGGTTATGAATCAGTTAAGTGGAGAGACTGGAGGCATCACTTCCTGTTTGCGGTAAGGTGTATTGTGTCACTTCCTGTTGTCACAGTGTGAAATTTTTAATCTCTTTGCTGTAACATCTGGTTCTAACACATAAGCACTTTTAAAACATTCTCTGTTTCTGCACATCACGTTTGGGAACTCCTCGTGTTTCACACGGTTTGCTTTTCTCTGCGTGGTAAGAGGGTGCTAGCCTAGCTTTAGCCCCACAATGGCTTCCTCCCCTACTCTTCCCTCCGCTTCTCCATCTCTGTCTAAGTCTCCCCCTATCTCCTGCTCTATGTGTCAGATGTTTAGTTATTCCTCTGCCTCCTTTAGTGATAATGGTACATGTAATAAATGTAGTGTTTTTGTAGCTTTGAAGGCAAGGGTGTCAGAATTGGAGACCCGATTCCATGCTATTGAAAAACCAGCTGATAGCCACCCCTTTGCTAGTGCAGAGCCACATAGAGTAACTTCACATAGCGGTCCTCCAGCAGCAACACCCGAGCAGCCGGGTGACCAGGCCGGCTGGGTGACGGTTTGTAGTAAGCATAGCTCTAGGTTCCAGCCCCCAGGTCACCACCAACCCGTCTGCGTTTGTAACAAATTTTCCGCACTCAGCGACACACCCGCTGAGAAGCCGACCCTGATTATTGGGAGCTCTATAGTCAGAAATGTGGCACTAGAGACACCAGGGACCATATTCAAATGTCTGCTAGGGGCCAGAACGTATCCCCCATTTTCTCTGGTCCCCTACCTAATCTGACTAGTGATGACATGTTTAGCCGCATGTCATTATTCAACCGCTGGTTGTCTAGGTGGTGTCCTGAAAACCATGTGGGCTACATTGATAACTGGTGAACTTTCTGGGAAAAACATGGTCTGATTTGGAGAGACAACACCCATTCCACTTTGGATGGTGCAGCTCTTCTTTCTAGAAATATGGCCGGATTTATTAGTTCTCCTAAATGCTGACAACACAAGGTCCATACCAGGAAGCAGAGCCGTAGTTTTACACACCTCACTGCAGCTTCTGTACTTTTACCCACCCTATTGAGACGGTGTCTTTCCCACGGCCAAAACTGAATAGATCAAAAACTGATCTAAAAGGAACAAATCATAAAAATCTAATACAAATCCATACGGATCACCTTGAACCAAAAAATAAAACAATTTAAATGTGGTCTATTAAATATAAGGTCTCTCCCTCCAAAGACTTTGTTAATTAATGAATTGATTTCCGATAATCAGATTGATTTATTTTGTCTCACAGAAACCTGTCTACAAGAGGACTACGTTGGTATAAATGAGTCAACTCCCTCCAATTATTCAAATTTCCACATTCCCAGATCTGTGGGAAGACGAGGAGGAGTGGCAACCATCTTTCTTTCTTGTCTGATTTATTAATTAGTCCCAGGCCAATCAATAACTGCAGTTCTTTTGAACATTTAACCCTCAGTTTCCCTCATCCAAATTCCAAAGCAATATAACTTCTTCTATTTGTTGTTTTGTATCATCCACCAGGCCCTTACACTTAGTTTTTAGATCAGCGGTCAGACTTCTTATGTGATTTGGTGATAAACACTGACAAGGTTATTATAGTGGGGGATTTCAACATTCATGTTGACACAAAATGTGATAACTTTAGTGTAGCCTTTAAAACTATCCTAGATTCAATTGGTTTTGCTCAAAATGTGCATAAACCGACACATTCTTGGCTCCATACTTTAGACCTTGTGCTGACATATGCAGGCCAGCTGACAGCTTTGCTATGCCCGGGACAACAAAGTCTTTTTGGGCCCCCCTCTACACCTGCCGCCACCACACACACACACACACACACACACACACACACACACCAAAAAAAACATCAACTTAACGGTATACTTCATTCTCCTATGCCTTTTATTTTATTTAATAATCTGCTGTTTACAGTAATATTTTTTTGTCCTCCAAACAATTCTTAGATGACTTCACTTCATAAATGTAGTCAGACCCTCTGAATCTGCTGGCAGTTCATTCACCATCTCTGAGAAAGGCTTCAGAATCAGTCATTTTTGTTGGCCATAACACAGGATCATTGAAATTGAAACGGGGTGGTCCGTCTCTGAGCCACTATGCTCAGACTCTCTAATCGGGCAGCAAGCCCCTCCACCTACACTTCTCTGTTATCGCTAGGGGTGGCTCTCTCTGCATCCTCCTCAAACACACGCTGTCTCTCCCAACGCCTCCCCCCCCCGAAGCCACATGTTGCTACGTTGTCCTCCTTTCTCTCTGTCCACCAAGCTCCCTGCCTCTGCTGGCTCTCCTGCTCCGCTCTGTCTTTCAGACTGGACCTCTGCCATCTCTTTGCTTTCTGCTCATTTGGCGCTAAGCTCTTGTTGAATACATCACACGATGCTTTACATACAGCCACTCCCCCTAAAGTGACTGTGGGTGGCTTTTGGCCTGGAGATGATGTCATCAGACAGTGCCCAACCTTCACGGGGTGTTTCGACCCTTAACCGCTACACCCTCCAGCTGGTGGGTCTGCAGTGGTGGCCAGGTCACTGCCCATCATCTCCAGGCCTCTAGTCCCCCTCCTCCCTCTTAAACCACAACCAGCATGAGGCTCTCTCTGCTGCCTCCCCAATCCTACGCACAGCTGTCTTCCTCTCCTTGCCAGATATGCCAAGTGCAGTGAGTACAGACCAGTGTTGGGCAAGTTACTTTGAAAAAGTAATTAGTTATAGTTACTAGTTACTTCTCCCAAAAAGTAATTGAGTTACTAACTGAGTTACTCAACTATAAAAGTAACTAGTTACCAGTAAAAGTAACTATTGCGTTACTTTTTCGTTTCTGGCTTTTTTATTTATTTTTTTTACAAATTTTTAGCTGCCATGTTATTTCAATGCAACCCCCCCCCCCACACACACACACACACACACATACTCCCCCTTTTGTGTTGAACAGTGAAGTGTGGTGAAAGCAGCTTTAATTCCCCATCACATAACTTTCATATCGCGCATGCATTGACTTTTTCAACAATTTTCTGTTGTGGTTTTCAGCAGCAACGACATTGTTTCTCATGGTTTAATATTGTCCATATGCCTTCTTTAAATATTTCTAATTCTACTCGCAGGACATGTGCAATTCCAAACTTATTTCCTGTCATTGCCATGGGGAATCACATTATTTGCGTTCCAGTGATCGGAATTTTTTTTCATGCTCACGTTCAATGGTCGGTCGGGCGCTGTGTTTAGTTACCTGACTAATATCATCTGTTCTGAAAACGGACATGCTGAGGACAGGGCCGGATTATCCATAAGGGCCAGTGGGCCAGTGCCCAGGGGCACCAACAATGGGGGGGGCACCACATGACACATGCTTTAAAAATATATTTTTCATAAATTGTTATATTATTTACTTGAAATTGTTGAAAGACCATGCATTATTCGTTTTGTGAACACTGATGTCACAATAATAATAAATGTTAAATAAATTAAGATTTTTTTTATTTCAACATTTTAAAATGAGATATTTAAATATTCCCCACTGCTCATATGCCTACATGTAGTTGTGTAAGTTAGTAATTAGTAAAGAAATCCCCTTGATTATGTCTGATGTTTTTGACCGGAGGACAGCACGGGTAAAGGGGGGGGGGCTTTGAGGTATAGTCCCCAGGGGCACCACATTGTCTTAATACGGGCCTGGCTGAGAATGACAAAGGGAGGAAGAGCTGCTCGGAGTTGCAGCTTTCTACTCAGTGTAGATCAGCCGTTTTTTCTGAAACGACTGTGCAGCATAGCTTTGCTGTGCGCGCTGAAGTTTAGAAGGAACATAAACAGTTTGGCGCGTCAGTCAGTTCGAAACAGTTCCTGTATCGGTCACGTAGCGCACACACGCATCGACACAGGTTTTGCTCTACGAGCTCGACTCATGCGCCGACGCATCGGTGTTGCCGGACCCATGTTCTTGTCCTTTTCGCTGTTTAACTCAAAATAATGTGCTTACCTCCAAGAATCAAACGCTGTCTTCTCGGTCATCTTGCCGGGGTACAAACACAAGTAGCTTACACACACAGGTGCGCGCGCGCGCGCACACACACACACACACACACACACACACACACACACACACACAGAAGCAAAGAGCAGGGTACAGACGCAAGCAGCCGCATATGACTAAATGCAGAAAAGCAGGGACTTCACTTTCCTTATCGAGGGACATTCTTAAAGTAACGGAGTAACGAGTGCTTATTTTGGAAAATAACGGAGTTACTGATTACTGAATTTGCAAAACTAACGCATTAGATTACTCGTTACTGAAAAAAACTAATTAGAGTACTCTAACGCGTTTCTTATAACGCGTTACCCCCCAACACTGGTACAGACCACATTGACTGTGCTGGGAACCCTCTGCACCTGACCTCCACCGGAAACAACCATGCTTGCCAGCCTTTGTCTTTGCAGTCCATAATGAGGTCCTGGAATTTTAGGGTTCTTCCTCTCTTGGGCCTCCTCACAGCCTTCCTCCCAATGCACAGTCAGTTCCACCATGATGATTTTCTTAGCTTGCTCTGACCAGATGACAACGTCAGGCCTCAAGGTGGTCTGGACGATGGGTGGAAAAGTGAGCTTATTCCCCAGATCGACTGACATCTCCCACCCCTGTGCCCCTGGAGGATGTTGGTCCTGGCTCTTTTAACAGAGGATGGTTTTTCTCCTGCCCTGACGAATTCCATTGATGGTACTTGTTGCTTTGCCGGCAGTGGTCTTCTCCTGGCCTGCTCAAAAATGTCAGCCATCACTCGGAGCACTTGGTCATGCCACCACCTATATCTCCCCTGAGCCAGAGCGAATTGGCACCCTGCTAAAATGTGGGCCACTGTCCCTCTCTTCCAACACAACTTGCAGAGCGGGTCCTCCCTCAAGCCCCACCTGGCTAGGTTTGCTGGTGATGGGAGTGTGTCATACACAGACCTCTGGAGGATGCTAACACGCAAAGGTTCCAGCCTCCAGAGCTCAGTCCATGTGATCCTCCTGTTTGGAAAGTCCCATCTGGTCCATGTTCCCTGGGTTGCCAGTTCCACAGCCTTAGCCTTCCGCGTCTCCTCCTCCTGGTGACGAACTTCCGCCTGTACCATCTCCCGCCTCTGCTGGACGCTTGCCTTCCTCCACTGTGTGAAATGAGATGTTCCCACTCCTTGCCGACCCATGCAGACATTGCCGATGATGCCTCTCAACTCCAGGGAGCTCTCAGCTTGTCTAACTGCAGTGTCTGCTGCCCACTTACGGCCTGTTCGTGTTGTGACCCCTGCGTTGCTTACCTGCTCATCCTTTGAGTCTCTGAGCATCATTGCCACCCTGCACTTAGCCACCTTGAACTCCTCCACCACAGAGGAAAATTGAAGTTGAAGCTGTCCTGATCGAATGTAGAGCCCAACTGCAGTGAAGCTGGGAGGGATACCAAGCCACCGCCTCAGATGTTTGTTCACTCTCCTCTCCACTCCCTCCACTGCAGTCACTGGGATCTGATAGACTGTCAGCAGCCACATAAGCCTTAGTAGGAGCCCATGCTGGTATATCCAGGACTATAACTTGCCGGGTAGGCCAGACTTGTCAATCCTCCTCAGCCATGCGTCTGCCTGATTTACCGTGTCAGAGATGTTGTTTCTGTCACTTAGGGTGTCGTCGTACCCCTTCCCCAGGCATTTAATGGGGTTCTCCCTGATTGTAGGGATCTGCTCGCCTTGGACATGCGACTCGAAAGCCTCTGTTAGTTTCCCCCGCCTTATCACCATGCTCTGTGACTTCCTGGGCTTAAAAGCCATTTTCGCCCATGATGCTAAAGCCCCGAGAGTCTTCAGGATCCACCTTGCATGCACATAATAATAATAATAATAATAATAATAATAATAATAATAATAATAATAATAATAATAATAATACATAGGGCTGGGCGATATAGACAAAAAGCTTATCGATAAAAAAAATGCATATTGATCGATATCGATAATTATTGAAAATATTTAAAACCATATTTTTTGTGCAGCTCTGCCTGGACATTTTATGATATTGCTAAATGATTTGATTTTAATAAAGAACACAAACACAGAATTCCAATTAAATATTTATTTAACCAACTTTTTTAACCATAACAGAATTTTTTTTAAAGAAAAATAACTTAAGAGACCTGAGTTATGTTATTAAATAATGACAAACAATAAACTAAAGTGACCAGTAAAATGACCAAAATAAATATATCAAATAAATAAATAAAATAGCCTATTTAGGTGGGAATAATACACTAGTTACCTCTCAGGTTTCATAATTGAGAGGCAGACGCAGGGCTGAGGTCCAAGGTTGTGGTGTGGGAAGACACAGACTGCAGCTCATTTTGCACTGATTCTCTGCACTCGTTGCTCAATTTAGGGAGCGCTGTTAGAGAAAAACTTGCGTCCCGGAACGTTATATCACGGATCATGAGTGGCGAGTAGTTGTTTGAAGCCAGGTTTTTCAACTGCAGACAACAGCAGCACATCCCCTCACTATGTAGCATTTTACTGCATGCTTGATGTCCTTACGCCGCTTGGACGCTTTTTCATTTTATCACAAAAAAGGGAGCCCAGTTTAGCTGCTATACCTGCTTTGTTTTGGAAGAACTTCCAGAAGATGACGCGGAGTCGCTCGGGGCTGCACATCTCGCGCTGCTGCTGGTGTGAGTGGCTTACATGATGAAACAAGTTGGTTGCGTTACCAGACTTTGTTTTTACCGGTTCCTTGCAAGTTTTACAAATCACTGTGGTTTATTTTTGCCAGACTGGCGAACTAGTAAAACCCCGTTTTGGAACAATTTCCTCCGCCGCTACTTGCTGCGACATATTCACATGCTCTGTGTTTTGGTTTGAGAGGGCGGCGCTTTGTGACGCCGTGCCTGGGTCCACGATTACGATTGGTCGAGAACAAGTAGTGACTGTAGCGTATGATAGGCTGAAAGGAAGGAAGGAAAACTCTCTATCGAAGTTTTATCAACCCTATTTTTTCCTATCGCGCCACACGTCTATCGATCGATATATATTGTTATTGAATTATCGTCCAGCCCTAATAATACATTTTATTTCAAGCGCCTTTCAAAACACTCAAGGTCACTATACATGTAAAAACAATAAATGGTAAAAGCAATTTCGTCATAATTAAAAGAAACAACACAAACTACACAGAGGAAAGTAATATAAAATCATAATGAAAAGGCAATCTTGAACATGTGGGTTTTGAGTTTAGATTTGAACAAAGGTAAAGACTCGGTATTGAAGATGTCAGGGGGGAGAGAATTCCAGAGTGTGGGCGCAGAACGAGAAGTAAATCAGAAATGTATGGAGGGGAGAGATTGTGAATAACTTTAAAAGTAAGTAGGAGGATTTTGAACTGAATTCTGAACTTCACAGGTAGCCAGTGGAGCTGCTGCAGGACTGGGGTGATGTGATGGAAAGAGGGGGTTCTAGAAATGATGCGAGCTGCTGAGTTTTGTACTGCCTGAAGCTTGTGAATGGATTTTTGCGTTGTGGTTGTTATGGTGAGGTCATCCATGAATCCTCTCAGTGGGGGATGTCTGCTCCCTGCTGCCGTAACTGGTCCCTTGGCCTCTGCTGCTGCTGCTGTAATCAGGCACTTCATCCCCATGATGAACAGAATGGGGGATACTGTGCATCCTGTTACAATGCCCTTCTCCAGTGGCAGCCATGCGGTGGTGAACTTGGCAGTCTGGAACCACAGCTTGAATGACCCCAGGTAGCTGTTAATCATCTGCCTGATCTTATCGGGGATGTGGCACTGCTCCATAGCCTTGTTGATGAGGGAATGGGGTATGGACCCATATGCCTTTGCGAGGTCCAGCCAGATAACTGTTAGGTTGCCCTTGCTCCCCCTGGCCTCCTGGATCAGATGGCTGAGGATGGTGGTGTGTTCCAAGCATCCAGAGAACCCTGGAATCCCCCCTTCTGGATTGAGGTGTTGATATATCCATTTGCTGTCATGTAGTTAGTTATTCTTCTCGCCAAGACTGAGAAAAAGATCTTGGCTTCTACACTCAGCAGAGAGATGGTGCGGAACTGGCCGATCGCAGAGGAGTCCTTCTCCTTTGGCACAAAGCAGCCCTCTGGCACTCTCCAAGTAGTTGGTATGTTACCCTTTGCCCGGATTGTCCGGAGGAGCTTCCAAAGTCTACGTAGTAGAAGTGGACACTTCTTGTACACTTTGTAAGGCAACCCACTTGGTCCAGGGACTGATGCTGTCCTAGCCTTTTTCACCACCTCCTCCACTTCCTTCCAGTTTGGTTCTCTGGTCACCAAAGGTTCTGAGGGGGGTAGCCTCCTGATGATCTTTGGGTGGCTGTTCAGAAGTTCATACCTCTGTGGGTCACAGTGTGTCAACCTCAGAGCTTCTTCAACCTCCTCCTTAGAGCTGCTGAGTGTTCCTGATCTTACTTTTCCTAATAAGGTTTTAGCAAACCTATAGGGGTCTTTGATGAACTGTGCCCTCTTTTCCCCCTCCTTCTTTCTCTGCTTCCGTTTCTGCTCCGCCCTTCACAGCCTGCGAAGCCGTTCACGAAGCCCTGATGTTCAGTGGAATTCTTGAACTGCCTGGATAGTGTTTTTATCTCTCTCCGCAAGCTCTGCATCTCCTTCTTCCTCCGATTTGGTTGCTGGACATTTGGAGCACTGGTCTTCCTCTCCTGAACACCAAACCGCTCCTTGGCCACACTGTAGGTGATTGCTGTCATCGTTACCATCTTCTGTTCTGCTGCCCCTACCAAAGTAGTTTCAAGAATCTTACACAGGTCCTCATCCAGCTGCTGCCACTCCTTGTTGCTGTTCATTTTCAGCCATTTTACTCTGTTCTTTGCAGGTTGAGGTTGCCGGGAGGCATCAGAGTTGACCGCTGTGTGGATCAAAGGCAAAGCCGTTTCCAAGAGATCTCCAGTTCTGTGGGGTGCCTCCTGACTCGTGTTCTCCTGCGTCTGACGTGGTGTTGTCACCCTGTGCTGCAACAAAATGTCCTCTTCTATACACTTGGTCTTGGCTTGATGGATCTTTAGCCCTCTGGTGTTCTTGCATATCTTGCCACAATGGCATCGCACTTCTGGTGCTGTCCCTGTCAGTTTGGTTTGGGTGAGCCTTCTGGTTAGCCGTGTATCAGTCCTGGTCTGTACCGATGTGTCCGTCGGTATTTCCGTAAAAGAAAAAGGTGCCCCCCTCCCTTACACTAGCCAGCAGATGCTATACTTTAAAATCACATTGATAAATGCATGCTTCTTACCTAGCTCTGGATGGGCATCATTCCTCTGCAATTACGTTCCTAGACCTGTTCCTGACTCATCCTCAGTTTTAAAAAAATATTTACTAATAAAATCCCTCAAGCCTTTGGTGTCATCTTCTCTTGTTCTCTTTTCTGTTCTGTGCACCTGTGATTCTTAATTTGCAGCCGAACAAACTTTCAAAGTTGCGGCCAGCCGTTGTCCTAATGGTCAAACCATTTTATGTTGGGTGGGGGGGAGTTTTAATGGCCCCTTATTTAAAGAAAACATATTACATATACCTTATGCAGAAATATATATATAGTTACTCTAGTATTAAATATGTTTCACACAAATATTTTCTGAAAAATTACTTCTGCCTGTATTTTAATGGTCAGAGTGTCAGTTTTGGGCCCCCCCTCTGTCCTGGGCCTGGGACAATTGGCCCGTTTGTCCACAGCCCCCCCCCCCCCCCGTCAGCGGGCGTGGACATATGGCATTGATTGTGAATTCCAAAAAAAATGTAAAAAACAAAGCAACTGGACTTGTTTTCCGTAGTTGAAGACGTTTTGCTTCCTCTCCCGGAAGCTTTCTCAATTCAAAAAGTCTGGAGTAATGATGAGTAACAAGCTTTATACCATACCAAACAAAGGCCTGTAATGGCTTAGATAACATGCAAATTCAACCGAAACAGGACCACCCCTTAGTAATGGGCGGTCGTTAAAACCATTAAGCCAGCGGAATGGACCGAAACTGGTCCACTCCTCTGTAACGAGGAGTCGTTAGAGTGTTATTGGCTTGGCTTAAAGGAACAATGTTTTAATCACCTGAATGAGGGTGAGAGTTAAGTTGACGATTGGCTGGAATTAATCCTATAGCTGTGTTGTAAGTTTTTGAGAGTTGGAAGATGGTTTGAAAGGGGTGTGAAGGAAGCCATCTACGTCAGAGATCTAAACCTTCTATTTGTATGTTAGACCCAATCCTAACCAAATTGTTTAAGGAGATATTCCCTTTGATCAGTGGCACTATTTTAGACATGATTAATCTATCCTTAGTAAATGGATATGTACCACAGGCTTTTAAAGTAGCTGTTATTAAACCTTTACTTAAGAAACCATCTCTTGATCAAGATGAGTTAGTAAATTACAGACCTATATCTAATCTTCTTTTCTTATCTAAAATTCTTGAGAAAGTAGTTGCTAATCAACTATGTGAACATTTACAAAGTAATGACCTACTTGAGGAGTTTCAGTCAGGCTTCAGAGCTCATCATAGCACTGAAACAGCTCTGGTGAAGGTCACCAATGATATTCTCATGGCCTCAGATAATGGACTTGTGTCTATACTTGTCCTGTTAGATCTCAGTGCTGCATTTGATACAGTTGATCACAATATTCTCCTACAAAGACTTGAGCATACTGTAGGGATTAAGGGAAAAGCATTAGGCTGGTTTAAATCTTATCTGTCGGACAGATTCCAGTTTGTTCATGTTAATAATAAATCTTCCTCAAACTCCAGGGTCACTTGTGGAGTACCACAGGGTTCAGTCCTTGGACCAATTCTATTTACTATATATATATGCTTCCGATTGGCAAAATTATCAGACAGCATGGGATTAATTTCCACTGTTATGCTGATGACACTCAGCTATATTTATCCATAAATCCTGATGAATCCAATCAGTTACTTCGACTGCAGTCATGTCTTGATGACATCAAAAGCTGGATGACTTTAAATTTCCTGCATTTAAATTCTGACAAGACAGAAGTTGTAATCTTTGGGCCAGAGTCTTCAAAAAATAAAGTTTTTAATCAATCACTTAATCTGTATGGCATTAACTTGGCCTCTGGTAATAAAGTTAAAAATCTTGGTGTTGTTTTCGACCAAGACATGTCATTTAAGTCCCATATTAAACAGATTTCCAGAGTTTCCTTTTTTCACCTCCGGAATATCGCCAAAATTAGAAACATTCTGTCCAGGAGTGATGCTGAAAAACTAGTCCATGCATTTGTTACTTCAAGGCTGGACTATTGTAATTCTTTACTATCAGGAAGTCCACAAAATGCAGTTCGAAGTCTTCAGCTGATTCAAAATGCTGCGGCAAGAGTTCTGATGAAAATCAACAAGAGGGATCATATTGCTCCAATTTTAGCTTCCCTTCATTGGCTTCCTGTTAAATCAAGAATAGAATTTAAAATTCTCCTTCTAACATATAAAGCCCTTAATAATCAAGCTCCATCATATATCAGAGCTCTGATTACCCCGTATGTTCCTAACAGAGCACTTCGCTCTCAGACTGCAGGTGGTTCCTAGAGTCTCTAAACGTAGAATGGGAGGCAGATCCTTTAGCTATCAGGCTCCTCTCCTGTGGAACCAACTCCCAGTTTTGGTCCGTGAGGCAGACACCCTATCTATTTTTAAGACTAATGTTAAAACTTTCCTTTTTGACAAAGCTTATAGTTAGAGTGGCTCATACCCTGAGCTATCTCTATAGTTGTGCTGTGATAGGCCTAGGCTGCTGGAGGACATCAGGGTCTAATTTTCTCACTCTACTGATTTCTACTGTTCTTCAGTCTACTGTTCTCCAGTTTTGCATTGTATTACATTGAAATGACTGTCGTCATTTCAGCTTTTAACTTTTTGCTCTCTCTCTTTTTCTTCATAGTAGGTACACCTGGTCTGGCGTTCTGTTAACTGTGACATCATCCAGAGAAGACGGCTCATCCGCTACTACCATCTAATGTAGAACAGATTACTAGATCAATGTGTGCTTCTGTGCTTTTTTGTCTCTCTTGTTGTGTCTCTGCTCTGTCTTCCGTAACCCCAGTCGGTCGCGGCAGATGACCGTTCATACTGAGCCCGGTTCTGCCCGAGGTTTTCCTTCCCGTTAATGGGGAGTTTTTCTTCCCACTGTCGCTTCATGCTTGCTCAGTATGAGGGATTGCAGCAAAGCCATGTACAATGCAGACGACTCTCCCTGTGGCTCTACGGTTCCCCAGGAGTGAATGCTGCTTGTCGGGACTTTGATGCAATCAACTGGTTTCCTTATATAGGACATTTTTGACCAATCTGTATAATCTGACCCAATCTGTATAATATGATTGAACTTGATTTTGTAAAGTGCCTTGAGATGACATGTTTCATGATTTGGCGCTATATAAATAAAATTTAATTGAATTGAATTGAATTGATGGGAGATATTATGGCATTTAATAAAGATCTGTGTAAGTGCCTGAAACCATAAATACATCATTTCTGATCTTGAAATAAATCATGGACTAAGAATTTTTTTTAACTCCTTGTCTTTATTAAATGTAATCAGTCTGTGAAAATATATTTTTCCCCTTCAGATTGATAAAATTGATTAGCTTAGACTTATTGACCAGACCGATTAATTAATTGTGTAATAGAATGGACAATAGTGATATATGGCTACATCTTTGATCAATGGTTCCAAGGGATTCTTTTGGGATGGGTATGGAATAGCATCAACTGAAAAAAATCTTTAAAATGTCTTGTTTTATAATAGCATTTAATATTGCAATATTTTTTAATAAAATGTGCATTATTTCAGCTGTGAAACCTAGTCATGCTTTTAGCAACCTTTGGCCCTCGTTTTATTTTCTTCCAGCAGAAATCTCAACGATTCAGCACTTCAGGTAGTTTTTGTCTTTTTTTTCAAAAATAAACTGCTGATAATGAAAGTTTAACACTTCCAGCTGATTCTCCTGAATAAAAATGAAATTTTGTAATTAATGAATGGGCTTAACCAGGGAAATTGTCAGATTATATTGACTGCATGTTAACAGTGCTTGCTCTGAGATGCTGTGTTTTTGCAGAGGATTTCTGTGGCTACACTCCCTGCTGACACTTTGGCTGATAACTTTTCTTGCCTCCATATCTTGTTGTCAAACACGAGCCCCTCAGTGTGTAGAATACTTAATGGGAATATTAACAGCCCCTGAACCAGCTCTGCTTTGAACATGGCCTTGATCTTCAGTCTGCAATGAGCCTGTCACTCAGCTCCTAATATAGTGAGTTTTATGTCTGATCAGAAATACATTCTGTTTGATTCTGCTCTTCTATCTGCTGCCTCCACTCTGCAGCTCATGGGCTGATTTAGAGATCAATGTGCCTCTGATTTTCCTTTCATTTTCATCTGGTCTCTCTTTCTTTCTGTTGATCTTTCATGTGCTTTAGCAAATTGTGTCTGTCTGCTCTGACTTTTGGTCCACCTTGAAACCACAAACACCACAGTTGCCCCAGTGAGGCTTGGTCTCTGCCACGTTCTGATCGCTCAGCTTGTCTGGTGAGGGAAGGCATCCACCGTCTCGCGTCTGCTTTCCTGCTACAGTTGACAAAAATTAACAAAGCTGTTTTGGCATCCCTTACTTTGCAGCTGGTTTGCGCAGAAGTCAGAGTGCAACTTAGCTCTGTCCCAGCAGTTCCTCCAATGCCAGGGAGGTCCTCCATCAAAGCAGGCAGACGAGTTTAGCAGACCCTGTATCAAGCGTGGCTGGTCCATGCACATGCCTTCAGATGTCCCAGGCAGAGGAGACCATGAGGCCTCATGGTTCAGTCAGCCTCCCTCTCCTCCTTTTGTTTAAAGGAGGGAGGATGTGATGGCTGGTGGCTTTGTCCTGGAGACGTGGTCTGCAGCTTGGAGTCTGAAGTGAAGAGTCTGAAGAGGAGGTTGTCAGAAGCACTCTGACCTTATATCTGTGGGGTGTTTACAGAAGCACCCTGCTGAGAGAGAGGGGCCATCCTTGCTGACTCTCTCTCCTTTGTGGCTGTGAGGGTCTGTTTGCAGCAGGGTGGAATTCCTTTTGTTACCTTCCCCATACAACTGTTCAGAATTCAATCTGATATCAATTATTCATCATGGCGGTAATATGGCACAACTATATATATATATATATATATATATATATATATATATATATATATATACCACTGCACAGTGGAGTGGTGCAGTGGGTAGCACTGTGCCTTTGCAGCAAGAAGGTTCTGGGTTCAAATCCAACCCTGAGCCTTTCTGCATGGAGTTTGCATGTTCTCCCTGTGCATGCGTGGGTTCTCTCTGGGCACTCCGGCTTCCTCCCACAGTCCAAAAACATGTTAGGTTAGGTTAATTGGCTTCTCTAAACTGTCCTTAGGTGTGAGTGTGCGCGTGAATGGTTGTTTGTCCTGTCTGTCTATGTGTTGCCCTGCGACCTGTCCAGGGTGTACCCTGCCTCTCGCCCAATGAATGCTGGAGATAGGCACCAGCAACCCCCGCGACCCCATGAGGGATAAAGCGGTTCGGAAAATGGATGGATGGATATATATATATATATATATATATATATATATATATATATATATATATATATATATATATATATATATATATATATACCGAGGATGCAGAGGAGGAAAGCAACATCGGGGGTTGAAAAGAGGGTCAAGACGAGGCGGGCTTATTGAGAGGAGAAGATTTAAGCGGTGTCTTCCCTCTGTCGTTATGGGAAACGTGCAGTGCCTTAGTAGTAAGATGGACGAGCTAACGACGCTAATGCAGAGCCAACCGGAGTACCGAGAGTGCAGCCTGATGTGTTTCACAGAGACATGGCTGCACAAGGACATTACGGACCATTATGGCATGAGGTTGGAAGGTCACGTAGACCGGGCAAATTAATTGAAACTATTTTTCAAAAGGTTTGATACTACGGCTTATCCTCCACAACTCTCTGCTGCTGGCTTCCCTACAACGACCACTCCACCTTCCCCCACTCCTCCTCCTTACAGAACTCCTGTCTGCTCCTCACCACCTCAATCCACATCCACCAACTCCACCCCTCCCCCTGCTTTACATCATGTCCTCCACAACCTGAGGACCTCTCCCCTCCCCCAACTGTTACCTCTACAGTGTCCTTCACTCCTGACCTGGTGCGAAGACAGTTTACCAGACTCCACTCCGGCAAAGCTGCAGGCCCCAATGGTGTATTCCCCAGGGTGCTCAAAGCTGGTTCCTGTCAGCTCTGTGGAGTACTTAGCCAAGTCTTCAGCCTGAGCATGCTCCTCCAGAAAGTCCCAGTGCTGTGGAAGACGTCCTGCCTCGTTCCTGTGCCAAAGACGCCGCGTCCTAATGGCCCTCAGGACACCAGACCGGTGGAACTGACGTCCCATATCATGAAGACATTTGAGAGGCTAGTCCTGGAGCAGCTAAGGCCCATGGTCAGGCCCTTCACCGATCCACAACAGTTCGCCTACCAGCCCCGCCTGGGAGTTGAGGACAGCATCATCTTCCTGCTGAACAGAGTCTACACTCATCTGGACAAGCTGGCGAGCACTGTGAGAATCATGTTCTTTGATTTCTCCAGCGCTTTCAACACCATCCGTCCGGCTCTACTTGGTGTGAAGATGACTGCGATGCAGGTGGGGGCCCCCATCGTGTCCTGGAATGTTGATTACCTGACGTGCAGACCACAGTATGTACACCTACAGAACTGTGTGTCTGACAGGGTGGTCAGCAACACTGGGGCCCCTCAGGGGATTGTCCTCTCCCCCTTCCTCTTCACCCTTTTAACCTCACACTTCAACTATTGCACTGAGTCCTGCCACCTTCAGAAGTTTTCTAATGACTCAGCAATAGTTGGCTGCATTGAAAAAGGTGATGAGAATGAATATAGGAAAATGTTGGGCAACTTTGTTACTTGGAGTGAGCTCAACCATCTGCAGCTCAACGTGACAAAGACTAAGGAACTAATAGTGTATCTGAGGAGGGCAAAAAAACACCTGTGACCCCTATTTCCATCATGGGGGTCCCTGTTGACACTGTGAAGGAGTATAAGTACCTGGGAGTGTACTTTAACAATAAGCTGGACTGGACTAGAAACACCGAGGCGGTCTACAAAAAGTGCCAAAGCCGACTCTTTTTCCTGAGGAGGCTGAGGTCTTTTAACATCTGTCGGACAATGTTGAGGATGTTTTATGAGTCTGTTGTGGCCAGCACAGTCTTCTTTGCTGTCACATGCTGGGGCAGTGGCCTGAGGGTTGCTGACAACAACAGACTAAACAAACTGATCAGGAGGACCGGTGAGGTCGTGGGGGAGAAGCTGGACACTCTGACAACCGTGGCAGAGACGAGGATGCTGTCCTGGCTGCAGTCCATATTAGACAATGTCTCACACCCTCTCCACGACACACTAACCCAGCATAGGAGCTCCTTCAGCAGAAGGCTGAAGGAGCTCCTTTGCTGGCTGAACCAGATGCACCACAGGCGCCACAGGAAATCATTCCTGTCTGTGGTCATCAATCTCTGCAACGCCTCCCTCAGTGATTCAGACACCCCCCCCCCCCCTCTGTAATTTACACACACACACACACACACACACACACATACATACATGCATACATACATATATATATATATATATTAGTGCTGTCAGTTAAACGCGTTATTAACGGCGTTAACGTAAACCCATTTTAACGCCGACAATTTTTTTGTCACCGGTAATCGCGCGTCAAAACACACACACCGTTCCCTAATGTTTTTTCCCCCGCCGCGCTCTCCGGACTGTGTTTCTTTTACCCTCGGCGCTTTCCTTAGTTTCAAGAGTGCTAGAAAACTGTAGCAAAACAGACCCACGCTGCGCTCACTGTTGCCAACAGTGAGTGAGCGCAAAGTTTCTTTTACCCTCGGACACATGCGACTTTGGGCTTCTTTTTTCTAAAAGCGCTTCTAAATTTCATGAGTCACGGGTTGCGGTTTTTTTGGGCAGGTTTCTGAAAGTGAAATCGCTTATTTGGGCTCTAATATAAGTGACGAAATAGGGGTTATTATAAGACCTGCCTGTACTACATTTGAGTGTATCCAGCTGAAATATCCCTCCGCCATAGGAGCCGACGGTAGTAAAGGCAGACAGAGCAACTCTGCATGTATTTTCTGCAGTTTACGGTGCAATAACCGGTGATAACTGCTGAAAGTAGATTACATGGTGCAGATCACCATTTTAAGCAGAGATTGGTTCTGAAGATGAGCTTTTACACGTTGATAACATTGCAGAAACCCCAACCCATAAACTGTACTTTATTGCTTATTAATTAGTTTTCTCTGTATTTGTCAAACTAAGGATGAATCACGTTGCCAAATTAAGTACCTGGAGTTACTAAACAGTTCCTAAACAGTCTCTTTCAAGCATGGGCGTAGGTTTGTATAGGGACCATAGGGACATGTCCCTACCAAAATTTTGGACCGACCTAATTTTCCCTACCAAAAATTCGATGTGAATAACATGTTTATAATTTACAATACAGCGTTGTTACAGCAGTCGCTTATTTTCCTCTCGCAGCTCTGCTGCTTGGCGGAGGCTGCTACTGCAGCTCCGTCTGCCAGCCTGCGTGTCCAGTCGGTCTTTCCTGTCGCTTTAACTTAGCGCACGTAACTGTGCTGTGTGCTGTTTAACTCCACTCTCATTGGTTGTTTTGCCTTAAGTCCCGCCTTCTCTCTCCCTGGTTCTCCCTCCAGGTTTTCTAGTGCGTGCATGTGCGTGCATGCTTGCAGCGCAAAATTTAAATTTAATTCACGGTAGAATACTGCGGTTACTACAACGAATATTAGACTGCAAAACTAGTCCCAATTAAAAAATGTTATATTATCTACGCTATAACAGGCGATAGAAGAAGCAGGAGAGAGTAGTTTTCATTTGTGGAACTTAAGAAATGTAAGTAACCAAGGTTAGCATCTTAAAATAATATTTAATTCTGAAGTATAATACATTTTATCAACAAAAAACTTTTTTTATTTTATAAAACTAAATATTCTGTGTCAGGCAGGAGTTCTGAAGACTGCTGGAAAAATCGACAAGCAAAGAATGTAAGCTTTCAAAAAATCCCTTTGAGGCGGTTCAGATATAAATAGCAGGTGTTATTCGTTTTATAGAGTGTATAACAACACGAGATGGTGCCTAAACATTGCTATTTTTTGTTTAGAAAGCATAATTAGGGTTCCACATAATAATAGTGCTATTTAATTGACTATTTCTACTTTTAGAAATAGGATAAAGTACAAACAGAGGAACACATTGGTTTGATTTTACATAGATTTCCACACAGTCCATAAGTAAATTAGTACAAACATTAGTGTCTGGTAAAAATGCTTGAATCTGGCTGTTTATTTTGAATAAGATAGTGTTATATTTTCTTTTAATAATTGTTAAAAGCGATTTTCTATTTGAATAAACTTAGGCTCATGCTTAGTGTTGTGATTGTAGATGATGCCACCAAAAATGAAAAGAGACATAAGGAGCTATTTTAACACTCAGACAGTAAGTATCATAGGGTGATATAAAAGGTTGTGTTACATTTAATCCTTTAATACTAAAAGAAGACTTGTATAATAGTAACATTATATGATTATAGGAAACACAGATATCCAGTAATAATGATGCAGGGCAGCTTGGAGGTGAAGCAGCTGGCCCTTCAGTGCTTCAGGTGATGTCTAATTGATTTTAATAACAAATTAAGGAGCAGCTTTTTTATATATATATATACACAATATATATAGTGCTTATAAAATGTGTATTAATGTAGCAAAAAATGCTGCTTTTGTCTTTAAACGAAATGTCCCCTGATGCTCACGTCAAGTATAAAAAAATAGGGGCATGCATATTGCGTAGGACCAATGACATCAAACCAGTGAAACTTGAGACCAGTAGTGTCCCTACCAAAGTTGAAATCAAACCTACGCCCATGCTTTCAAGGGTATTAAGCTCCTGGCCCAGTTGCAAGCAAAATGTAAGACCAGTGGCGGCTGGTGCTAAAAAAACTGAGGGGGGCGCACACAAACAAACAAATGAAAAACAAACAAAACAAATCTTAAAAAATACCACTATTTGTAGCGCCCCCTACTGGCCAGCCGCCACTGTGTAAGACTGGAATGACCAGGCTTAAACTCTATGAATATGGATAGAAACAGCAAGCAAAAATATTCAAAGAATATTCTTGTTGGTGTAAAAGCTCAGAATTAGATGTGTGTGTGTGTGTGAGAGAGAGATAGAGAGAGAGAGAGAGAAAGAGAGAGAGAGAGAGAGAGAGAGAGAGAGAGTGAAGAAATTAACAAAACTTATGACTTTATTGAAATGTAAAATTTTTATTAATTTATATGTTTATGCATAATACCATGTCTATCTTTGTATAAGAGGCAAAAATATATATCGGCATGAAAACAGGTATTTATTTACACATTTGTTTACACACTGTGTAAACATCAGGTCGTCATGATTAGTCATATAGCCATTATAGTCCAGAGTTTAACATTTGGCACCAGGATGTTTTCATTCCAATTCTGAAAAGTACTTGAAAAATAACAAAATAAAAATATTTTTTGTACAAGCATGTATTTTATTAGTGTCATTTATTGCAAAATTGCACATTAAAATGCCCAAACAGGCTATTACACTTTCAGAAATAAAAGGATAAAATATGCGATTAATTTGCGATTAATCTCGAGTTAACTATCAACATTATGCGATTAATCGCGATTCAAATGTTTAATCGTTTGACAGCACTAATATATATATATATATATATATATATATATATATATATATATATATATATAATTTTTGTGTGGAATGTTGTGTATATATATATATAAAATGTTTGTATATCTGCATATCTGGAGCATGTAACAAAAGTTACGGCTGACTCCGGGTTGAGCAGTGGCGGTATTGTTGCTGCAGCGTCCACGCCAGGAGGAGCCGGGCGGCAAGGGAGAGGCTGCCGCTGGAGATGAGGCAGTGGGAGCCGCGACTGAAGCAGCAGCAACGGGTGCAGTTACAGCGGAGACAGCAGCGCCGGGAGTGGCAGCAGCAGCAGGAGTAGCAGCTGCGGCGGGAGTAATGATGGTGGGAGCAGCAGCGGCAGGGTCTGCAGGTGCGGCTGATGGGACGGACAACCTGGTGAGTGGAGGTCTTGGTGGAGGCGGCCTGTAGAGGATCTGAGCATAAGCAGCCTGCTTAATCCACTCCAACTCCTCCGCAAGGCCGATTATTCCTAGGAGGGAACAGAGTGTGGATTTTTCCCTCCAGATGTCTCATAACCCCTCCACTGCAGTCACCCGCAACCAGGGCGGCTTGAGGATGGCACAAGTATCTAGCAGTCCCGTCAGTTCCTTGAAGACGAGCTCCAGGCTCAGTGTGGGCGTCATGCTGGCCGGGAAAGTTAATGAGTAGTGGAGGATGAAAACCAACAGTCTGTACCGGGATGGAGCAAGTGGATGGTGATGGCTGGAGTAGGTGGACCGGAGAAAGCTAGGAAACCTTCAGAGCAGGTGGAAGAGCGCTGGGGCAGAGGCAGAGCCGTGCAGCACAACAGAGAGAGTTCTAAAAAAAGAAGCTAAGCTAAGGAACTATTTACATGCAAAAACAAACAAAAGATCATTGATCATAATCATATTAATTCAGTGAATCCTTGTTCACTGAAGATCTGATTTCGAAAAGCATGGCATGGAGTTAAAAAAAAACATTTGGCATGCGTTTCAACCCATTCACAACGCAAAGCGCAGGTTAAAACAAAACTTTAATTGTTGAAATAATATTCTGAGGACCGGTTTGTCCTGTAAAATCATTTAATTCAGAATTGCTTGCCTTTGTTAATGCGATTCTGCCTCCGGCCGCTAGGGGTCGCTGTAGCAACTCGGTGGCTAAGAGGTTACAACATAAAGTTGCCAAAATTGCCTTGAAAACCTGCATTAATATACCATATTGATGCAGGAATAAGGCTCATAACACCATCGGAGGATGGCGAAGCAGAACAGTTACGCTTTATGCTTTAAAACGTACTCCTTTTGAAATGTCCGAAACTGGATGTTAGTGTAACAGACTGTTATATGTTTGAATGGAAAAGAAGGTGTGTCCCTTTCAGTTGCCGAAGAGCGAGAGTTCGCTGGGTTGTACGGCAGGGGGAGCATGTGAGTGTTGTTGTTTTGTTTTGCTGGAGAGAAGAATAAAAAGTGAGGAGAAGCGGGGTTACCGCTGAACACGCTATTCCATCTGTTGTTTACATGATCCAGATATATATATATATATATATATATATATATATATATATATATATATATATATATATATATATATATATATATAGCTAGCCGCACCGTATTCACGAACCCAGAATGCTCGGTTGCATTAGCAAGGCTAATAGCATGTTGGCTAGCGGACACTCGGTGCTAACACATAAAGCTTTTGCTTTATTTTTAGTCATAATGAGTGGCTGGATAACGTAAACATTAATGTCCCTTCAATGTATAAAACCCTTGTGGAGGTAACCTTTCTGTTAAAACCTTAAAACACACTTGACAGTGACATGGTACCAAATGCGAGCAATGCTATAGCGTTAGCCTTTTGTTCAAAACACCAGATGTACAACGGTTTACAAGAGATTTCCCAATAAACCTTTTACTTCACCCTCAGCTCGCTGCCCAAACCTGTCCTTTGTCTCGTGTCAGTTCTGTCCAGTTTTGGAGATTCACGGAAGGAGCGTTGAAGGAGGAAGCTGTTGGAGGGCTAGCGTTAGCCCTGCAGCATGAGCTAACAGCATGGTCGGGGTCGGGGCCTGGTCTGAGCACGTTCCGTTGCAGTCCGATTTTAGCAGATTTCCCTCGTGAGCATTCAACATGGGCTCTGCTGCTGGCTTTCAGCGGACTCTGGGGTTCTCTTCCCTGTGTGCTAAGGAGAAATGCAACAAAACTGTTTTTGGCATGCAGGATCCTTCTTCCTGCATCTGATTATGAGGTTAAGATAGCAAACTTAACCTGATCTGCCCGGACATGTTCTGCGGGCGACGAGAGGCTCTCTCCAGATGCCGGATGTGCGTCGGTCAGGCCCGTGCAGGGCCCATGGTCCGAAGCAGCTGTCTCCTGGTCTGAGCAGGAGGCAATATGAGCAGCTTGGAGTCCGAGAAGTGAAGAAAACTGAAGAGAGTGGGAGCTGCAGAAAAGGGCCTGAAGAGGGGGTGGTCAGAAGCACCCTGCAGAGAGAGAGGAGGGGCCGTCCTTGCTCTCTTTCTCTTTCCCTTGTTTCAGAATGCAATCCGAGATCAATTATTTATCATGGTGTTATTAACAGCTGACAATCTGGCAGGGGAGCTTAAGTAGGGAGGATGGCAGGTGAACTGAGTCCGGGCTTGATAAGAGCATGACAGGTGTATGTGATTAGGCATAGAGTGAAACTGGGCTGCATGGGAGATGGAAAGTGCCAGAACTGTCCAGGGTGAGACAGGTAAAAACTGAACCTTGACAAAGTGAATGAAAATTATTTTCAACCACTCAAAAAAGAGGCAGCACTACACCCCCGTGTCTCAGTTCAGCTCATTTCATGTTAGTCTCTCCCCCTCAGCTTCCTTGCTTTTGTTCTATCACAGCTGCTCTGCATCTCATCTGATCGCTCTTCTGGTGTGCTTGACACTTCTCTACCCTTGTCTTTGTATTTAGTCTCACTGGTTCTCATAATCCTCTGCTAGATTCTTCTGTTACACCACTCTGTATTCCATTGCTCTGTTACGCTGACTGTTTTTTCCCTGTGTTTCTTGACCTGTTCCTCTTGCGTCGTCATTTATACATTCTCATTTCTTCATAATTAAAGACTCTATTTGCCACAGCCACTTTATCACTGCATTCTCAGTCACCAACATGACAGTCTGGAAAGTGATACATCCTGCGTGCCAGAAATATTAGATGTAACTGAGTTTGAGCTTTATTAGTGAGGAGACTGTGCTCCCAGTGAGACCAGCTGTCTTGTATGAAAGGTCAGGCCTATTGAGTGGACCTGCGTCACACACAAATCTCCATTCTGAGGCGCCAGCTGGTTTGCTGAATGACCAGTTCAATTTGAAGCTAAATTAATGACCGGATGGATTTATGGATTACATGCTTGGTCATCAACTGGAAAATGAAAACCTCAGCAAGCACCGAGGCTGCTTTGGAGCAGAGAGACAAGCGTGAAGCCTGCACTGCTGTTTATTGTCACTGTTACATCTCTGATTCTTGCTCTTGCTCAAACACCATCAATCTAATACTTGAAGATTTGTGTTGATCTACTGTTCAAATCCTGAGTTTAGATTACATTTAGAATTGAACAACATTATCTATGCAGTTGGAAAAACTTCAGGATTAGTGAGTAATACCTGTCTGTTTTTATCTGTTACTAAAATACATTTGGAATATACTACTGTATGCAATCTTGAATAACACATCCTCTTCGGTATAAATGTTGGAAGTAAAGCACATCTGGATGTTATGTTCAGAATTATTATAATTGCCTTTCAGATGATTTTCACTCTAAATTGTGTCAAACATGTATTTTAATGTAACAAATACATATAGTATATTCCAATCAAAAATGCTATGACTGATTTTTTTAGGGGGCAAATGTTGTTTATCATTACTGCAAACTGCAAGAATGTCGTTCTTTTCCTAACCAATATTGTTTTGGTTTTTTTTTCAACCATGTGGCCTTATTTGATCCTGACTACTCTGTGTTGTTCTATTAGTTGAAGTTAATCAGCACAAGTGACAACAATATGCAAATAAACAAAATTATTAAAGGTGTCAGAGGGAGCTCAACATTGTCTTCGGTTCAACAGTCAGTGGACTTATGCTTGTTGCCAACTCCTAACACATCCTCACTATCCATCTATCTGTCATTATCTTTGGATATTTGTGTTTTGAATATATTTATACTTAATAATAATAATAATAATAATAATAATAATAATATAATTTATTTATATAAGTTTTCCTGGACTGTTTTCTTCAGTTTATTCCTTAAGTGTTTTGTTTTCACTCTGGTAGATTATTTAGTGAATTCTGTCCTTATGTCATTATATATAATTTTTTTATTATGTTCTTTTAGATCTCTTCCTGTGTTTTCTCCCTTTCTGTCCATCTATTATTCTCCTTCACCTTCAGTTCTTAGCAGTCACTGTTCTCAGCTCAGTACTAATCTCATTATTAAGGATGGTCTCAGAAGAGTGTCGCCGGAGGATGACCCTCGAAGGCCGGCGACGGAGAGTGGTCTCCGGAGGTGGGTCTCCCTGGATCACCTCACTGGACTCGGAAGCATAGGCTGGAGGCGTGTCCCCCAGGACCGCCTCGCTGGACTCGGGTGCGATGGAGGAAGGTGGATCCTCCTGGACCACCTCCTCACTGGACTTGAGAGCAATGGGCGGAGGCGGGTCCCCCCGGACCCACTCCCGGGACCCAGGAGCGGTGGTGGTCCCAGGTCCCAGGACAGCAGGACCCGGGATGGGAACTGTGTGTGAAGGACTTATTCATGAGCTCTGTAAATCGAATGCCTTTGTGGAGGTGTGATAATGACGACACAAAGGATGTAGGTTTGAACAGTTCTTTACTCGACTCCAACAAAGAGCAACTGTACAGAAACCCTATATATATATACACACACCACCGAACAAACATATTTTCCAATCTCTGTGTGAGAGTGGAGCACCCTAGTGGTATGCCACACATGCCCCCCCCTCCCCCGAACACTCAGTAGGGTAAAAAACAAAAACAAAAAAAACAAGCTAATCCAGATCCTTGGGTTTCAACAAACGTCCAAAACGGCTGAACTTGGACCCTGAAGGATCCTGGGACATCCGTGCCTGAGGACGAGGGCGACACGGAGGGGCTGCAGGGGGGTCGAGCTCCGACAGCTGAGGGCCTCTGGAGGGAGGACAGCGGTCCATTAAAACAGTGGAGGGGGGTCTTCCCCTGCGAGGAGCTTGGGCCGTTACCACCTGATCGTCTGCCAGCACATGAGCGGGTTTTAGCCTGTCGATACAGATAGTTTCTTTACGACCTCCCAAATCTAAAAGAAAATGTTTAGGCCCTGGTTTAAGGACCCTGAAAGGGCCATCATAAAAAGGTCGTAGTGGTGTTCTATGTGCATCGTGTCGAACAAAAACAAATTTAGAGGCCTTTAAGTTTTCAGGAACAAAGGACTGGGGCAAACAATGGTGAACAGGGGTAGGAACATGAAAGGAGTCTCCCTGAGAGAAAAACCGTTGCCCAAGTGGACCGAACTGTGGCGTAGGGGAATCAGGTAAAAACGCCCCAGGGACACGCAGGGGCTGACCGAAAACCAGTTCAGCTGTGGAAGCACCAAGGTCCTCTTTAACAGCTGAACGCAAACCAAGCATGACCCATGGAAGGCGGTCAACCTAGTTGCCATCAGTCCAAGAAGCACGGAGCGCAGCTTTCAATGACCTGTGGAATCGCTCACACAACCCATTAGCCTGCGGATTGTATGCAGTGGTGCGGTGGATTTTGACCCCCGGACCATCGGCCATGGCGGATCAAAGCTCTGAAATGAACTGTGGGCCCCTATCAGAAGTAATGTCAGAGGGGGGGCCAAAACGTGCAACCCAGGTGGACAGAAAAGCCCGGGCCACCGATGCTGACGTTATAGATGACAGCGGAACCACTTCCAGCCACCGGGTGGTACGATCGATCATGGTCAGGAGATGTGTGAAACCCTGTGATGGAGGAAGGGGACCCACAAGGTCTACATGCACATGATCAAACCGCTTGTCAGGGATGGGAAATGGTTCCAAGGGTGCTGTAGTGTGCCTCTGGACCTTAGCACGCTGGCACTGGACACAGGCTGCAGCCCATTCTCTAACTGTTTTGCGCAGTCCAGTCCAAACAAATTTAGAACCGACCAGTTTAACGGAGGCCCAAATGCCGGGATGCGAGAGGGAGTGTAATGTGTCAAAAACCCGGCGGCGCCACAAAACAGGAACCAGAGGGCGGGGACAGCCAGTAGAAACATCACAGATCAGAGGAGGACCACCTTCCTGCATCTGTCTTTCCTCCAGCTGGAGGCCTGTGGACCCAGTCTGTAACGCAAGGATGTCTGCATCACTGCGCTGGTCTGCAACCATAGCAGAAAAATCGATACCGACATAAACTGGGGAGATCAGCGCACGAGACAGACAGTCAGCCACTAAGTTGGACTTGCCAGCAACATGCTGAATGTCAGTCGTGAATTCATAAATGGCAGCAAGGTGGCATTGCTGTCGTGTGGACCAGGGGTCAGATGTTTTGGACATGGCAAAGATGAGGGGCTTGTGGTCCACAAAGGCAGTAAATGAGCGTCCCTCCAGAAAATATCTAAAATGGCGTGTAGCCAGGTAGAGAGCAAGCAACTCTCTATCAAAAACACTGTATTTGCGTTCATTGTCTCGCAAAGTGCGGCTGAAAAAGGCAAGTGGCTGCCAAAACACCAGAGACACGCTGCTCCAAAACCGCCCCCACAGCCACGTCAGATGCATCAGTTGTCAGAGCGATCTGTGCTGACTGGGAAGGGTGGGCCAGAAGTGCAGCATCGGCCAAAGCAGACTTAGCGGCACCAAACGCCTGGAGGCGTTCAGGGACCCAGTCGATGCTGTCGGTGGCTTTTCTTTGTTTGAGCTCACTGTAAAGCGGCTGCAGAAGTTGTGCTGCTTTGGGGATAAAGCGGTTGTAAAAATTAACCATCCCCAAGAACTCCTGCAGGGCCTTAACTGTCTGAGGGTGGGGAAAATCGGCCACCGCCTGAACTTTCTGTAGCAATGGGACCGCACCACTGGCAGAAATGCGGTGTCCCAAAAAAATCAATGACCGGCAACCCAAATTGGCACTTCGCCGGGTTGACAATCAGGCCGTGTGCCGCCAAACGTTGAAAAACCTGACGTAGGTGGGACATGTGCTGTTCGGCCAAGCTGCTGGCCACAAGGATGTCGTCCAAATACACAAAAACAAAAGACAATCCTCGCAGAACGGAATCCATCAACCGCTGAAATGTTTGAGCTGCACCTTTAAGGCCGAATGGCATGTGTAAAAACTCAAACAGGCCAAACGGAGTGATCACCGCGGTTTACCTGGTGATAACCCCACACCAAATCCACCTTAGAAAAAATGGATGTCCCGGAGAGATGGGCAGAGAAATCCTGGATGTGGGGGATAGGATAACGGTCATTCTGGTGCGCCAGTTGTGGGGATATAATGCTTTATCCCGTGCTTTGTGTCTGTGTTAGAAAATTGGAGAGAGTCAGTGAAGGAAACTCCGACAATAAACGCTGGAACGCGCACCCTGATGCTAAAAAATTAGTATGTACTAACGGCCCAGCTCCTCGCGTTATACAAGGCAGTGAAGAAAAAGACACAGCGTCAATTAAACGCCGGTTTGCAACGTCCACAAGCAGGCCGTGAGCACAGAGCAAATCAGCCCCTATGATGGGGACAGAGCTCGCTGCTACTACAAAGTTCCACTGGAAGTCACGTCCATTGAAACAGACAGTCACCAACCTTTCTCCGAATGTTGTGATGGGAGAACCGTTAGCGGCAGTCAGCTGGGGACCGCAGCCCTCAGCAAGCCTGTCGGAGCCCGCCGGGGGAACGAGGCTCTTCTGCGAACCTGAATCCACCAGAAAACGTCTCCCCGATCGCGAATCCTCAATAAAGAGCAGCCTCTCCTTATCGCCGACGGTCACGGCTGCTAGCAGGCGTCGGCTTGGTCATTTCCCGGCGGTTTGAAGCTGCAGGGCTGGAGGCAGCGCTGCGCCCTGACGCCGAGGCGCTGATGGTAAAAGCAAAAAGCCGGCTTCAGGCGTTTCCTGGTAGCGATCGCTGCCATCACCGACGGCTGATCGACCGCTGAAGTCGGCAAAGGCTCAGAAAAAGCTGCCGTGGGTTCCTTGGCCAGCGACTGGACCGTGAAGGTCTTGGAAGCCAGGAGGATGCGATCAGCTTCCTCACCCAGCGAGCGGTAATCCTTCTCCCGCAGCAGGGACGAGTTAGCCAGAGCGATCCGCACCGGAGCCGGGAGTTGTCGCAGGAACAGGTGAATGAAAAGAAACCCGCCTTCATCATCACCAAGTAAGGACAGCATACTTTCCATGAGCTCTAAAGCCGTGCCATCCCCTAACCCCGAGAAAGAAAGCAGCTTCTCGGCGCGTTCTGCGTCGGACAGGGAGTAACGGCGGAGAAGCAGGTGTTTGAGCACGCTGTACTTTCCATCCGCCGGAGGATTACAAAGCAGGGTCATTGCGCGCCTGGTAGAAGGCGGATCCAGCGCCGAAACCACATAGTGGTACTTTGTGTCGTCCAATGAGATTCCACGAAGAGCAAACTGTGCTTCGACGTGGAAGAACCATGATTGCGGATCATGTAGCCAGAAATCCGGAATCTTAACGGCCACAGCAAAAGAAGCCAGTGGAGGTCCACCAGAGACAGCGATCGGCTGTGAGGAGCTGGGCAGGCCATCAGATGCGGACATGTTGGCTCACAGGGGTCACCAATGTGGAGATGTGATAATGACGACACAAAGGATGTAGGTTTGAACAGTTCTTTACTCGACTCCAACAAAGAGCAACTGTACAGAAACCCTATATATATATATACACACACCACCGAACAAACATATTTTCCAATCTCTCTACTGAGTGAGAGTGGAGCCCCCTAGTGGTCCGCCACACCTTCACTTCTCACGTCCTCTTTACTTAAGCTGTTTGGTCATCTCTCATTTACTGCTTCCTCCATAATGCAACCCCCTGTATATTCTTCAGCTTCTCGTTTGTGACTATGTGCATCACCTTATAGTTTCAAGTAAGTTAATTTGTTTAATTTACTGTATTTTTCGGACTATTAAGTGCACTTAAAATCCTTAGATTTTCTCAAAAATGTATGATGCGCCTTATAATCCAGTTCGCCTTATATATTATTAAAGTTGTGCTTACTGACCAATTTTATGTGGTACAATGAGCTCAAAAATGTGTTAAAATGTGTAAGTACGACTTTGGTTAGCAACGAAGCCGCTACACTCAATGGACATTTGGAGCATTACTGTGTCACTACCTGATCAGACCCCTGAGCTGTCTACAAGACTGCCTGACTGTAATGTCAAAACTAGAAGTGCATTCATGTAAGGCAGCCCTTTCCCTGAGTACATGCTAGCAATAATAAACCCATCCATCCATCCATCCATTTTCTGACCCGCTTAATCCCTCATGGGGTCGCGGGGGTTGCTGGTGCCTATCTCCAGCGTTCACTGGGCGAGACGAATAATAAACCTAGTAAGTTATTTTAATATGAAGGTTCTGTTTATTTTGGCCTTATGTTAGAAACAGGGCAGTGTAGTCTACCTACTCTGTCCTCCCGGCAGAGATGGACAGCTCTCTTTTTCAGCAGAGAGCGGTGCTAAGGGGAAAACACATGGCGCTCATTGCAAAGCGAGTGTATGTACACCAGAAGCATAATGCTACACAATGCCTAAATTAGATTGAATTTCTAATTTCAGACGCCTACATGCTCCTATTTGGCAGGGAATAAACGGAAAAACATCCGTTTCACTTCTGGAAGCATACCAAAATAAGAATCTAGCTGAAAGATTTCAGCTTTTCCAACTCTAGCATCTGGAGCTTTGGATGCTCGAAGCACAAAACGTGTCCGCTGTGAATGCAGTATAAGACTTTATAATCTCTGCTGTGCCAAAAATTTACAAAAATATTACTTGTTCCATGGGTTCTTGATCTGATCATGAATTATTTACACTGTCTCTTTGTCATAGTTTGGGTGGTATTTAGTTTTTCTTTGAGACTTTTCTTTATTTAGCCTGTCAATCCTCTGTCACCAGCCACTAACCAATCAGTTTAGTTCACCTCTCACCCACCGGTCACTAACCAATCAGTTCAGTCCACTTCCAGTCACCACCCTTCTCTAGATCAGCTCCACCTGTTGCAGTTAATTAGTTTTCAACTCTGGTCACCTGTTCATTCACCTATTTATACATGCCTCAGTCTACTCTTCTTTGCCAGATTATTTCGAGCCTCGAGTCTAATCCAGCATTTTTTGTTCTGCCTGCCTCCCTGTGATCTAACCCGGTTTTGCCTCCGGATTCTCTGAGCCTTCCTTGTCCTTGTCAGACCTGTTTGCCAGCCTGTTGCCGTACTTGTATCTGTGCTCTGCCCCTGCCCTCGGATTCTGATTTGGACTGTTAATGGATTTCTGATTACCCGGCACTGACTCTGGATGTGCACTTGGATTACGGACCCTGGTTTTCCCCTCTGATCTGTGCTCACTGTTGTGATAGTACCGCCAGGATCATCAAAATAAAATAATTGATCTTAGATTGAATTCTGAACAGTGGAAGGGTCACAAAGGAATTCCACTCTGCCCGTAACACGAGACTCTCAAGGCTTGGACGGCCCTTTCTCCCAGCAGGAGGTCAGCTGTGAGCCCTCCTAACAGATAAAACACAGCACAGACAAAGAGTTCCCAGATCACTTCAGCATTCTTCTGCAGACCTGTTCAGCTCCACTACAGCTCTCTGAGAGCAGACAAAGAAGGCCACACCATGAGGGCCTGGTCGGCCCTCACCGACACACAAGCCAGCAGCTGAGGGAGATTGCCTGGGCCAGCCACACTTAATCCAGGGTCTGCTAGATTCGACTGCCTGCTTCAGCAGAGGACCTGACTGAATCCGGATGAACAACATGCAAACACAGAGCTAAGTTTGCTGTCTTAACATCATCACCGGTAGCAGGAGCAAAGGTCCTGCGTGCGAAACAGCTCTGTGTATTTCTTCTCAGCCTATACAGGGGAGCGAACCCAGACAGGGTGGAAAGCTGTGGAATTCTGAGGAAAAGACCCTGCTCAACTCGGACTGCAGTCGGTTCAGAGAACGTGCTCGCACCAGGCCTCCGACCCGACCACGGCGTTAGCCACATGCTGCTGCAAGGCTAACGCTAGCCTACCAAGAGCCAAGCGCTAGCCCGCTAGCGCTAACCAACAACTTCCTCCTTCAACGCCCCTTCCGTGAATGGCCAAACTGAACAGAACTGAAAAGGACAGGTTTGGGCAGCGGTCTGAGGGTGAAGAAAAAGGTTTATTGGGAAATGTTTGTAAACCGTGGTGTTTAGAACAAAGGGCTAACCAGTAGGTTGCGCTAGCCAAACATGCTATTAGCCTTGCTAACATCCGGTTTCGGACATTTGAAAAGGAGTTCGTTTTAAAGCATAAAGCGTAACTGTTCTGCTCTGCCATCCTCCGATGGTGTTATAAGCCTTATTCCCGCATCAATATGGTATATTAATGCCGGTTTTCAAGGCAATTTCGGCAACATTATGTTGTAACCTCTTAGCCACTGAGTTGCCACAGCGACCCCATGCACCCGGAGGGAGAATCGCATTAACAAACTCGGTCGTAAAGGTTTAAATGATTTTAAAGGACAAACCGGTCCTCAGAATATTATTTTAACAAATAATGTTTTGTTCAACTTGGGCTTTGCATTGTGAATGGATTGAAATACATAGCAGATGTTTTTTTTAACTCCATTCCATGTTTTTGTTAATCAGATCTGCAGTGAACCAGGATTCACTGAAGTATTCTGATTATGATCAACCACTTTTGTTTGTCTTTTGTTTGTTTTGCATGTAAATAGTCCCTTAGCTTAGCTTCTTTTTATCTTCATTTTGCTTAGTAGTTTAGTTAATTCAATTCAATTCAATTCAATTCAATTTTATTTATATAGCGCCAAATCATGAAACATGTCATCTCAAGGCACTTTACAAAGTCAAGTTCAATCATATTATACAGATTGGGTCAGATTATACAGATTGGTCAAAATGTCCTATATAAGGAAACCAGTTGATTGCATCAAAGTCCCGACAAGCAGCATTCACTCCTGGGGAAGAGTCATCTGCATTGTACATGGCTTTGCTGCAATCCCTCATACTGAGCAAGCATGAAGCGACAGTGGGAAGAAAAACCACCCATTAACGGGAAGGAAAAACCTCCGGCAGAACCGGGCTCAGTATGAACGGTCATCTGCCTCGACCGACTGGGGGTTACAGAAGACAGAACAGAGACACAACAAGAGAAACAAAAAAGCACAGAAGCACACATTGATCTAGTAATCTGTTCTACATTAGATGGAAGTAGCGGGTGAGCCGTCTTCTCTGGATGATGTCACAGTTAACAGAACGCCAGACCAGGTGTACCTACTATGAAGAAAAAGAGAGAGAGCAAAAGTTAAAAGCTGAAATGACGACAGTCATTTCAATGTAATACAATGCAAAACTGGAGAACAGTAGACTGAAGAACAGTAGAAATCAGTAGAGTGAGAAAATTAGACCCTGATGTCCTCCAGCAGCCTAGGCCTATCACAGCACAACTATAGAGATAGCTCAGGGTATGAGCCACTCTAACTATAAGCTTTGTCAAAAAGGAAAGTTTTAACATTAGTCTTAAAAATAGATAGGGTGTCTGACTCACGGACCAAAACTGGGAGTTGGTTCCACAGGAGAGGAGCCTGATAGCTAAAGGATCTGCCTCCCATTCTACTTTTAGAGACTCTAGGAACCACCAGCAGACCTGCAGTCTGAGAGCGAAGTGCTCTGTTAGGAACATACGGGGTAATCAGAGCTCTGATATATGATGGAGCTTGATTATTAAGGGCTTTATACGTTAGAAGAAGAATTTTAAATTCTATTCTTGATTTAACAGGAAGCCAATGAAGGGAAGCTAAAATTGGAGAAATATGATCCCTCTTGTTGATTTTCATCAGAACTCTTGCCGCAGCATTTTGAATCAGCTGAAGACTTCGAACTGCATTTTGTGGACTTCCTGATAGTAAAGAATTACAATAGTCCAGCCTTGAAGTAACAAATGCATGGACTAGTTTTTCAGCATCACTCCTGGACAGAATGTTTCTAATTTTGGCGATATTCCGGAGGTGAAAAAAGGAAACTCTGGAAACCTGTTTAATATGAGATTTAAATGACATGTCTTGGTCGAAAACAACACCAAGATTTTTAACTTTATTACCAGAGGCCAAGTTAATGCCATCCAGATTAAGGGATTGATTAAGAAGTTTATTTTTTGAAGACTCTGGCCCAAAGATTACAACTTCTGTCTTGTCAGAATTTAAATGCAGGAAATTTAAAGTCATCCAGCTTTTGATGTCATCAAGACATGACTGCAGTCGAAGTAACTGATTGGATTCATCAGGATTTATGGATAAATATAGCTATAGTTAAGTTTCACTAGCCTAGTAGAGAGGATTTATTAATTGAAATATTGTGTAATTCAGGTAAACAGCATTACATAGTGATGTTCTCTGGATGTTCATTTTATTTCTGTTAATAAATTCTTGAACTATTAAATTCTTGAAAGAAGCTGTCACTCCTTTATTCTATGTGTGTGCAGGTTTTGCTGTTAAAAGATCGCTAGTGCTCGAATTCATCCCTTTCAACCGTTGTCTTGATTTCAGCTTAAGAGCTGATCATCACCAGACAATACTTAACAGACAGAGAGTTATTTATGAAACATTAAATAACTTTTAACAGTGTATAATTGCACAACATCGCCTTACTTCTTCCTGCAAAGTACCTCCAAAATAAACTGTATTTTACAAGACCTGATTTTGTCGGACTGAATACTGGGTCCTAAGTTTCTTTACCTGACACTCTTAGATGCTGATGTCCATTTGCTCAACTTTTAGGTTCTCTGGGGTGTTTGCTTATGCAGTCACACATATTGCTTTGTTTTCTCACATTGTTCTGTAAATCGATTGCTGTCTTCCCTCTGTTTTAATTGAATATTTCATTTTTATGCAAAGTATGGATTTTTACCTGAATATGCCATATTATCAGTTTATATTTTTGAAGCCTTTCTTACTTTTCTTATAAGTTCATTCTCTTTTGCTTTATAACTTAACTTTAAATTAGCTTTTCTAGTCATATTACTTAATCTACACTTAAAGTGTGTAACTCTGGTGTTACAGCGTTTTTCCCCATTGTGGGAGATTAAAGGTATATATTCTATTCTTATGTCATTTTATTCCTGTGTTCTTGGTTAATAGTGGCTTCATTTATGCGTTTGTGCCTCTGTTTCCTGGTATTTAACATCTGTTTCTGTCACGATTTGGTTTTGGAAGATGTTATTTTGGTTATGTTGGCTTTCCTGCCTTAGGGTTTATTTCTGTTTCTTGTTTTGTGTTGTGTTGGATTCATGTTTAGCCTGTTTACTGTTTTAGTTATCTGGTTTCCTTTATTAGTTTTTATTATAGCTTGTGTTCTGTTCAGTCTTGGGTTTGGTCTTTATGGTTATTTTGGCTCTGTAGTCGTCCATCTTAGTTTCTGTCCCATCAGCCTCTCAGTCACTACTCTGTCACTTCCCTTCCCCTGATTAGCTCCACCCATTCCAGTAATTAGTTTCACTCCATTCACCTGATCACTCCCTTACTTATAACTGCCTCTGCCCCCTGCAATCTGCCATATCATTGTTTGTTTTTGCCATGCCTATGGGTGACTTTTGCCAGCATTCCCTGTTCCCTGTATTGTGTTTCTCCTGCCTTATCTGATTGCCTGCTTTTTTGCCTTGGACTGTTTTGGTTTCTGCTCACATCTGTTTTTGAAAAATAAACCTTCTTAAAACGTACCCTTTGGTTTGGTTGAATACTGGGTCCTCTGTCGCCGGTTCATGACAGAATGATATGGCCTCAATCAGACCGATTCCCACCATGTCCTGACCACAGGAAGATCAGGCTATATGGGAGAGGGTATTTGCTCACGTGGAATTGCTTCAAAGGCTGAGCAGAAAGCCTGAGGGGTTGGACACAGAGGCGATCTGGGCGGAGATCCCGTTCATCCTCCGTAAAGGACTTCATCCTCTGCCAATTCCCCGCCTGGTCCCTGCCTCACAACTTTGCCTGACAGCGCCCAGCTGGGTTTCCCCTGTGCCACCCAGCAGTAGTCCAGCTGCTGCATCACACGCCACGGCCCCAGTCTGCGTGGGTGAGGTGCACGCAGCGCTGCCTGGCTGAGGTTTCTGCCGCACACGCCACGGCCAAAGCCTGTGTGGGTGCGCGCACTGCTGCTGCCTGTGCGGAGGCGGTGCATGTCGGAGCATCGGGCACAGAGGTTCCTGTTGCACACGCCACAGCCTGAGTCTGCGTGGGTGCTGATGTTCTGCCGATGTCCCGCCTCAGCCTGGGGCTTCTGACTCATCGGAGCTCCATGAGGGGGTCCAGGAGGACCCGCCTCTTCTCAAGCTCCATGAGGGGGTCCAGAAGGACCCGCGTCTTCACAAGCCCCAGGAAGGGGCCCTGGAGGACCTGCCCTTAATCTCAGCCCCAGTGCCTGCTCCCTGCAGCTTAAAGACTCAGTCTCCAGTGCCTGCTCCCCGCAGCTTAAAGACTCAGTCTCCAGTGCCTGCTCCCCGCAGCTTAAAGACTCAGTCTCCAGTGCCTGCTCCCCGCAGCTTAAAGACTCAGTCTCCAGTGCCAGCTCCCCGCAGCTTAAAGACTCAGTCTCCAGTGCCAGCTCCCCGCAGCTTTAAAGCACGGTCTCCAGTGCCAGCTCCTCACAGCTTTAAAGCACTGTCTCCAGTGCCAGCGCCTCGCAGCTTTAAAGCACTGTCTCCAGTATCCTGTAGCCAGGCGCTCCCCGTAGCCCGTAACCCGACGCCGCCCGTAGCCAGTAGCCAGGCCCCATCCACAGCCTGTAGCCAGGCCCCATCCACAGCCTTTAGCCAGGCCCCCTCTATAAGTCGCCTGTAGCCAGGCCCCCTCTCTAGTCGCCTGTAGCCAGGCTCCCTCTCTAGTCGCCGGTAGCCAGGCTCCCTCTCTAGTCGCCGGTAGCCAGGCTCCCTCTCTAGTCGCCGGTAGCCAGACTCCCTCTCTAGTCGCCTGTAGCCAGGCTCCCTCCTTAGCCTGTAGTCCGGCGCAATTTTCCGCTCTCTCCCTCTTCAGGCGTTGGGTCCTGTGGGTGCTGGTCTGCCGACGGTCTCTGAGGGTTCTGGTGCGCCGTCTGAGGGTCCTGCTCTGTCGCCGGCCTCCTGTCGCCCTGACACGCCGGGGCCATCCTCCTGGACGCCCGCCGGAGAACCTGACTCGTCGGGGCCGTCCTCCTGGACGCCCGCTGGAGAACCTGACTCGTCGGGGCCATCCTCCTGGATGCCTGCCAGAATCTATTTCTGTTATTTTAGTTCGCCCTGTCGGGTTGTTTTTGGTTTGGGCCGTGTTTCTGTTTCCTGTTTCTGACCCTCCTTCCTGTACCTCCCTCCACCCACCCGGTATAGTCTGTTTTGGTTATGAGGACGTCTGGAATCCGTCCTTGAGGGAGGGGCTCTGTCACAATTCGGTTCTGGAAGATGTTATTTTGGTTATGTTGGCTTTCCTGCCTTAGGGTTTATTTCTGTTTCTTGTTTTGTATTGTGTTGGATTCATGTTTAGCCTGTTTACTGTTTTAGTTATCTGGTTTCCTTTATTAGTTTTTATTATAGCTTGTGTTCTGTTCAGTCTTGGGTTTGGTCTTTATGGTTATTTTGGCTCTGTAGTCGTCCATCTTAGTTTCTGTCCCATCAGCCTCTCAGTCACTACTCTGTCACTTCCCTTCCCCTGATTAGCTCCACCTATTCCAGTAATTCGTTTCACTCCATTCACCTGATCACTCCCTTACTTATAACTGCCTCTGCCCCCTGCAATCTGCCATATCACTGTTTGTTGTTGCCATGCATATGGGTGAGTTTTGCCAGCATTCCCTGTTCCCTGTATTGTGTTTCGCCTGCCTTATCTGATTGCCTGCTTTTTTGCCTTGGACTGTTTTGGTTTCTGCTCACATCTGTTTTTGAAAAATAAACCTTCTTAAAACGTACCCTTTGGTTTGGTTGAATACTGGGTCCTCTGTCCCCAGTTCATGACAGTTTCCTTTCTGCTCAGTCACTCATCTATGTAACATCCAGAAATCAAAGAGCCCAGTAGAAATACTCCGTGGGGGGCGCTAGTGCGCATGCAAACAATGTAGACGTGTTTTGCCGGTGCTCCTCTCTGCGACTTAAAAATCATCCTGAAACCGCGCTTTCCCTGCTCATAGACTCTAAGTGTGTGAATACACACCTCTCTAAGGCCTCTACTGTGCTGAAGAATCAACATGCCGAAGCCAAACACTTCCAGCAAAGTCAAAACTGCGGACAGCCAAGCCGCGGGAGCTAAAGCTAACACCGTGGCTGGCTACAGCGGCGACTCTCCTGCCAAGTCAGATATGCCTCCAGATAAAACTTATGACATGTGTAAGGCACTATGCAAAGAGATGTCAGAGTCAATCCTACGATGCATTAACGACCGTTTTGACGCCTTTGAAACTAAGTTTCAGTTACTCTCGGCCTCTCAGGCCGAACTACAGGCCCGTGTGGCCGGCCAGGAGCAAGCTGCTAATGACCTCGACACCCGCATGCAAGTGCTCGAAGCTAAGTGTACTGAACTGGCGAGATGCAACACCCAGCTCCACACTAAGGTGCTTGACCTGGAGGCCCGCTCCCGGAGGCATAACATTAAAATCGTGGGAATACCTGAGGGGGAGGAAGAAGGCAGGCCCACCGAATTCGTCTCCACGTTAATCCCAAAACTGCTTGGTGAAGAGCGCTTTCCACATCCAGTCAAAGTCGACCGGGCGCACCGCTCCCTCCAACCGAAGCCAGCCGCCGGAGCCAGACCACGCATTATCCTGGCGCGTATCCATCACTTTCAGGAGAAGGAGCTGATTCTTCGTCTCGGCAGGCAACAGTCCATGGAGTACAAGAGCAGCAAGGTCCTTATTTTTCCGGATTACACGTACTAGGTTATGGCTCAGCACCGCGCCTTCCAAGAAGTGTTACGAGCTCTGCAGAATGAAGGAATCAAGCACACCTTACGGTACCCGGCAAAGCTGAACGTTTACCCCCGCGACGGCGGGGCACCCGCGATCTTTGTGGACCCGAAAGAAGCAGCGCAGACCCTGGGAAAGAACAGCGCACGTGAAGGAGAGTAGATTAATACTGACATGCTTAATTTACGCCAAGGTGAGACAACTATCTGAGCAAGGCAACTGAGCAGCAGATCAGTGCAGCATCGGGACCTGTCCACTTTGTGTTTCATTTAGACATAAATCTGTTATTTCAAAGGTCTTTCCCGAATTACTGCCATACGGGCATAGATTAATGTGCAATTGCTGATTTTTGTTCATCTTATTATAACCTGAATATTGCAGTATCACAAATTTTGTTACTGTAACGCAGCAGAGAGGGGGAGGGCGGGGGTAATCTAAGTTAGTTAGTTATTTGCCCAGCAGCTCCTTTTGGGATAGTATGGGATGCTATGTGCCAGGTTCGGGTGGGCACAACGCAGGGTGGGAGGGGGAAAATGTTGTTTTGTATGTTCAGATATTCTCAGGCTCAGACATTTTTTTTGTTTGGTTGTTTGTCTGTGTGTTTTTATTTTTGTGTAATGCCTTACAATTGCTGCCAGTTGGTTTATATTTTTCAAGATGTAAGTGCTCAACTTTAAGACGTCTCTCTTTGTTGGAGGATGCAGGGGTCTCGGGATAATATACAAATAGGAGGCAGAAACATCACCATGGTCTCGTGGAACGTTAAGGGGCTGGGCAATGTTATTAAGAGGGGGAAAGTCTTTCGGCATCTAAAATCCTTATCTGCAGATGTGATTTTCCTGCAGGAAACTCATGTCAGAGCAACTGAACAACGCAAACTGAGATGTAGCTGGATATCACAGGTATATCAATCAGCATTCACTTCTCACGCTCGTGGTGTAGCTATCCTTTTCAAGAAAAGTGTTCCATTTCAATTCAACTCTCTCACCGCAGACCCTAATGGCAGGTACATTATAGTTTCTGGGACTATTAACTCATTTCCTCTAACTTTCTTAAATATCTATGGTCCGAATATGGATAATCCTAATTTTTTTAAAGATGTTTTCAACCTTCTACCAGATGCTAGTAGTACTAACATAATAATTGGAGGTGATCTAAACTGCTATTTGGATCCTTATTTAGATAGATTGTCTTCACGTCCACCTCCAAACATTGCATCAGTGCAGACCCTAAACAATCTGATTAAGTCCAGGAATATAGTGGATATCTGGAGGATCCAGCATCCTACAGATAAAGATTATTCATTTTACTCACATGTTCACAAATCGTATAGCAGGATAGACTATTTTTTGATTGATTCTCATTTAATAACCTCTTTCGCCAACACCAAATACAACAATATACTAATTTCAGACCATAGCCCACTGTCAATGTCTTTGAATCTCTCTCTTCCTAAACAGAGTTACTCTTGGCATTTTAACCCTCAACTGCTTTCTGACGGCAAATTTGTGGAGACTATTTCTACTAAGCTAAATAATTTCATAGAAACTAATGATAACGGTGAGGTATCTGATTCGATCCTCTGGGAAACGTTAAAAGCTGTTATCCGGGGTGACATTATCTCCTATGAATCGTCTGCCAAAAAAGCTAGGGAAAAACGTTTATGGGAGATTGAAAACACTCTTTCAATTTACGAGGCTAGATATCGAATTTCAAAATCCTTTGAGGATTACAATAAAATAATTAGGCTTAAGTATCAATATAATTGCATTTTGGGTGGTCAGGTTAATAACCTTCTCTTGAAACTTAAGCAGAAGAACTTCGAACTTGGGGATAAACCGGTGGAGCTCCTGTCGCGACAGCTCAGGGGTGTGCAGGCTTCCAGAGCGATCCATTGCATTAAATCAAAAGCAGGTACTCTGTTAACCAACCCTAAAGAAATAAATGATCGCTTCAGAGATTTTTATTGCGAATTGTATTCCTCCAAATACAATGTTACTCAGTCTGACCTGGACGATTTCTTTGATTCTCTTACATTGCCTAAGCTTAATGATGCTGCCAAGGATGATCTAAATTCTGACTTTGCATTGGAGGAGATAATCTCTGCAATTAAGTTGTTTCCATCGGGCAAAGCAGCTGGACCTGATGGCTTTGGATGCAAATTTTATAAAAGATATTCCAACATTCTTGCTCCACTACTTCTTAGAATGATGACCGATTCAAAGAAGGGAAAAACACTATATATGCTTAACACTATATATGCTAACCACACAGAGACCGACGGAGCAGCGATTTTATCGCTCGATGCTCATAAGGCTTTCGACCAAGTCGAGTGGCCATATATGTTGGAATCGCTGCGCAGATTTGGGTTTGGTGACTCTTTTATATCTTGGGTGAAAATTATATACGCCAGCCCAGTGTGCTCCATCCTGACCAATGGTGATCGATCAACTTCATTCTCCTTATTTCGTTCTGTCCAGCAGGGTTGCCCTCTGTCGCCGGCGCTTTTTGCTGTCGCGCTGGAGCCCCTCGCTCTAAAAATAAGAGCTCACCCGGAAATTGTGGGTTTGGGGGTGGGCGGTACTGAAATACTCATTAGCCTATATGCAGATGACGTCTTCCTTGGCCTAAAAAATTCAGAGAAATCAGTTCCTCTTTTATTAGATCTGATCACATCCTTTGGTAGGATGTCTGGATACACCATTAACTGGGCAAAGAGTGAATTTATGCCTCTTTCCAACACTTTAACGCCAGGCTTCTTGAAGGCCATTCCTTTCAGATTAGTGGAGGATCACCTAACCTACCTTCGCCTGACAATACCTAAAGACCCAAAACTTATTTTCAAATTAAATTTTATAGAGTTTATTGCCAGGCTTAAACAAAACATACAAGCCTGGAAAATTCTTCCCTTGTCAATGATCGGCCGTATAAATTCAGTTAAGATGGTCTCCTTGCCCAGATTTCTTTATCTCTGTCAGAATCTCCCCATTTTTCTCTCTGCAGCCTTTTTTAAAGAGCTTGATTCAATTATTTTGTCTTATGTCTGGAACTACAAAAATCATAGAATTTCAAAAGCCCATTTGCAAAAACCAAAATCAGACGGGGGGCTTGGTTTACCAATATTCAAACATTATTACTGGGCTGCCAACGTCAGGGCTCTGATGTTTTGGCGGCAGGGGTATCCAGACAGTTTGGCTCCTGAGTCCCCCTCATGGTTGAAAAAGCCACAACTGTAGTTCAGTCTTCCCTGCCTGCTTTGCTGTTCTCGAAGATAGAGTCATCTGGTATAGTAAAAAGTCAAACTTTTGTTATTAAAAACTCTGTTAGAATCCTGAATCAGGTGAGAGGAGTTCTGAGCCTGCCAGCAATATGCGCACAAACGCCAATCTGTGGAAATCACTCCTTTATACCTCCAACAATAGACAAAACCTTTCAAATGTGGAAGGAGAAGGGTCTCGCCTCTATTAGGCATCTTTATATAAATGGACGCTTTGCATCCTTTGATGAACTAAGAGTGAAATACAATTTGCCCCACTCACAATATTTCCGTTATCTGCAAATTAGAGACTACGTTCGTTCCAAAATCACCAACTTCCAAACTCTCCCCAAAGAGCATGCATTTTTTGACGTTATGAATAGCCCTTCTGACTCCAAGCATCTTATCTCTACTTTTGTACGTCTGTTTGATGGCTTCAAAGTTTGCACAAATAAAATAAAAAAGGCTTGGGAGGGGGAGTTGGGTTTTGGGCTGTCAAAGGCTGTGTGGGGTAAGAGTTTGGCCATGATATCATCCTGCTCCATCAACACCAGGCATCAGCTAATTCAGTTTAAGGTTGTTCATCGCCTTCATTATTCTAAACTTAAGTTGCATAAGATTTACCCCTTGGTTTCACCAATGTGTGACAGATGTAAAGTGGCTGAGGGTACACTGTCTCATGCTTTTTGGTTTTGCACTCAACTGACAGGATTCTGGGACAAGCTGTTTGACTGGTTCTCCAGGGCTTATAAAACAACCTTGCAACCAGATGCTGAACTCGCCCTCCTTGGATGCTCACAGTCCACAGCAAATATACCCACAGCAATGCGACAATCCCTGATGCTGGGGATTATTGTTGCTAAAAGGCTCATCCTGATGGACTGGAAATCAACCTCTCCTCCCTCCTTTCAGAGATGGCTGACTGATATGACCTCTGTCATACAAATGAAGAAACTCCGGTTTACGAGAGCTAATTCACTTGAAAAGTTCTCAGCTATCTGGGATCCATTTCTGACCCATCTGGATATGACCAGAACAAGATTAGAGCCTCACCAGACTATTTACCTGGGACTTGGTTGAGACAATGTGTATATTCGGCTTATCTGTGACTGGCAGGTTTGTTATTCTTCCATTAATTTGTCTGTTGTAACCATTTATTATTATTATTATATTTTTTTTTTATGTCTGAGCCTGATTGTTGTTGATTGTTGTTGTTTTTGTCCATTTCTACTGAAAATCTAAAAATAAAATATATAAAAAAAAAAAAGAAAAAAGAAATACTCCTTGGTTCAGTTACTCCATGATGCTGGTGTGTTTCCCTGTCCACTCCACCAGTTGATGCTAAAAGTTTTTTTTCTTTTTAATCATTAAACTCATTCCCAGCCTGGTCCAGGCCTAATAGACTCTCTATTGGCAAAGCTTTACTCACCTTCCAGCTAGCATCGGACCAACGCTGGTTCCTACTGCATCCAGTATACCATTTGGATATTCCACCCTGCAACTCCAGGGTCCTGGGAGCTGTGCCATTCCAGCGTGCACATCGGCTATCGGAGAGCCTGGATTGTTTTGTTGGCCACCGTACATCCATAGAGGCTCCCGGAGAAAGCTCATCTGGACTCAGTCAGGTCATGCCGCTATTCCCACCGTCTAGTCTTTGACACGTCATCAGACCACTGGCACTCAACGTATTTCTCAGAGTCCTCTGCCCCCTAAAGAGACATGCACCTCCTCAACAACAGAAGCTTATGAAACTTGGCACAAAAAATACCCAGTCTCTCACAGACAAAACCCTTTTTATAAATGAATTTATAAGTGATCAGGAAATTTCAATTTTCTGCGCCTGTGAAACCTGGCATCACCGTGGTGACTTTCTGACCCTTGGTGAAACCACACCAGCAGGCTATAAATCCGTGGAAAAACCCGCTCCTCTGGATGTGGCGGGGGATTGGCTATGTTTTACAAGGAAACTCTTAATCTGGTTGAACTGCAGGTTCCTGACTTTCCATCTTTTGAGTGCCTTGTTGCTCGATCACAAACCCCAGTAGCCCTAATAATTATTTTCATTTATAGGCCCCCCCAAAGCTAAGTCAACATTTATATCTGATTTCTCCAGCCTCCTGTCATCCCGATCCCGTACCTTCTCCACACCTGACTTTAATATCCATGTTGAAGTTTTAAAATCCACCCTGGATGCTTATTTCCTGAACCTTCTGGACTGCCTTCCCCTTACCCAGAATGTAAATGGACCCAGACATAAGCATGGACACACCCTCACCCTTGCTATCACAGGGGATGTATCTGTTGCAAACACCCAGGTTCTTGACCACTACTTTTCTGACCACCATGTGGTGCTGTTGGGCGTCATAATTCCTTCACCTTCCTCCAGAACCTAGTGCTCCATTATTTTTCATGACATCAAGGACATTGACTGTGACGTGCTCTCATCAACCCTCTCTTCTACTCTCTTTGATCTCAATCCTGCACTCCCACTGGAAGAACATGTCCATCTTTACAACAGCACTCTGCAGGCCACTTTGGATATATTTGCTCTCCTAACGACGCAGCTGGTAACACTCTGCCCTATGGTACACTGCTGAGCTCAGAAAACTGCAATCTGAGGGCCGGAAGATTGAATGCAGATTCACACAGACAGGACTAACTGTCCATCAGCTGCCGTTCAAACATCACCAGACAGCTTACACAACAGCACTGAGAGCTGCTAAGTCCTCCTACTACTTTGCTCTTATCGAATCTCGCCTCTCACAGCCAAACCTCTTGTTCTCTACCATCAATCAGATGCTCAAGCCCAAAATCTCCACTACTACTGATCACTCCAATGATGACTGCAACTGTTTCATGTACTTTTTCAGAACCACGGTTGATACAATCAGACAAAACATTGCCACGACAATGATTTCCTTGTTCTTTACTGCAATTGTTGGCCATATTTGTAATACTATTATTTTAGATTTGTTAGGTTTTTTATCTTGATTATTTCAGGACTTGTTATTGTTTTAAACCTCGTTTAGTGCAGAATTGTGAAGCACCTTGAGAAATCTCAAGATTCTAAAGTGTGCTATACAAATAAAATGTATTATTAATACTATGTCAGATCTTTTTTTCTCATTATTCTATTTTCCCCATGTCTGTTCTCTTCAATAAATCATCCTTTTTAATGATGGACCTGATCTCATCTTTGCATTTGCTTTCTCAACAACACCAATGCACGACAATACTGTTGCAAGTGTTTTATGGGTATTTACGCATTTAGAGACTGAAATGTTTGCTTTTTTATCTTTTCAAAATAGTTCAATCATGGTCAGATCGGATGGCTACCATCTGGAAAAATGTATTGTTAAATTTTGCAACAGATTCTCCATGTCATCAAGATCTGTTGTTTGACTGGGCTATTTCAACCCTGTTTGGAACCACCGGTGCAGACATGGATTCCTGATTAGCATAATTTTGTGCAATAAACATTTTATTGCACAAATTAAATAAATTCCAGTTTTGGCCACATTAAACCTGAACCGCGAAGGTCACCAGATCCTAATGCAGTATGGAGAACCTTAAAAAAACATTCTCCCCAAGCTGTGATACTGTTGAGGAAAATATCTTAGTTGTTATATCAGGCAGTTGTATGGAGAATACCAGACAAAACCCCCAGGCTGAAGGTATGTCTCTCCTCTGTTGCTGGGTAAGATAACATGCATGGGTTTTATGGCAGGAGGGGTACACTGCAAAAACAAAACTTAAAATAAGTAAAACGTTCTTAAAATGAGTGTGTTTGTCCTTGATTCGAGCAGGTAAATAACATGATTTGCCAATGGAATAAGACTTTTGCACTTAAAATAGGAACAACTCATCTCCATCGTCTTATTTCAAGTGCAGGATGTCTAATTATCTTATTTTAGGGGTCAAAATACTCATCCTATTGGCAAAATAACTTATTTACCTGCACAAATCAAGGACAAATACACTAACTTTAAGAACATTTTACTTATTTTTAGATCCGTTTTTGCAGTGTAGGTCATTTGGCTTGACCCCTTACCGGGAAGAATAGCCTCTTTGTTTGAGAAACAGATAGCCCACAGACCCCTACCTCCCAAACTCAGCGAAGGAGGGCAGACAGTGTATTAAAAGTATGTCTTTACAAAACTTAGATCAGACAAAAGCTGCAATACCTAGGAGGACGTTGCTACACTGGTAATGTAAACTTTTGTCTCCATTCGGATTTCCTAATGAATTAGATATGCATATTACAATGTTTACCTCTGATCAATGTTTTTCCTCATTTACTGTCAAATCTTAAACCAGGGTAAAAATGGGCCTTCAGAGCGAAGCAGGATTAGGGCAGTACTATAAAATTAACAATACCCATCCTGGGTAAATTTAGCAGGCATTTAGCTGAACTCGGAAAGTTCTGCTAAATGTCCACCTAAATGCCTTTCGTTTCCCCAAACGAAATCAGTGGGTGCAGTCCCAGATTGATAATGTTCAGACCGTAGAGTGCTACACATTATCAATCTGGCTGGCCAAGTTAGCTAAATTGGATCTTTCATTGGATGCATCTGAAGGACTTCACAGGCCGCCTGCTGGACCCCCTGTAGTTTGCTTACTGGGCAAGATGAACTACACTTCATCCTGGACTACACTTCATCCTGGAAAACCGTAAACAACTGGGTATGTATGCGAAGATGCCGTTTGTGGACTTAAGTTTGGCCTTCAACACCATTAACTCAGACATACTCCACCAGAAGCTCTCCCCGTTCAAGGTACCGGCCTGCACCTTCCAGTGGATCAGCAAGAAAAAGGCTGCAAACATTTTTGTAGACCCTATTCATTCTCACAAACAAACTGTTTAGACATTTACCCTGAGGTAAATGTCTAAAAAACATATGTTTGTATTTTCATATCTAATGTTTGTATACTGTGATTGATGTAGCCGAAGACAAATGATTGTGCACAATCATGAACACATAAAGATGACTCTGATTCTAAATCTGTGTGGACAACTTAAAGGGGCTGTGGATAAAAGATGTCCTCCAACTAGGCAAACTTTTGTAAGGTAGAGCTGAGCAAAAATGCCAAGTCAATATGTAATATGTCAATATGTAATATCTAAAAGGCTTCCAAAAAGGAAGGCGAAAATTGTCATTCTCCCTGACTCGTTCTTATCTTTTCATTTTTTTAAAGGGACCATTTTATTTATGCAAGTTTTTCCATATTTTATTGAATTGTTTGTGACCGGCCTTACTGTGCCATAGTGAATCCAGTTTACAATGCTGTGAACTTTTTCTGCTAGCTGTCTCTTGTTACGGCCCCCCCCACCACCGAAGGAGGGAGGGTAACACGACAACCACAAATATGAGACGAGAGCCTGGTGAATGTGTCAGAATAAATAACGGGATTTATTGTTTATACAAAAACAATCCCACAAAAGAGGTTTTACAAACAGAGGGGGGAAGGGGGTGGCGGGAGTAAAGAGACCACTAGACTGTGGCAAACAAATCAAAACAAGCCCTACCTTCTACCATCCAAGCTAGGCAAAAATAAAGAGAACAAAAAACCTTACTATCCTAAACTAACAAAACAGCTCACAGAACTTTACATACGTGGCACCAGCCTACTTACCTAGTGTCTCTAACAGAGATTTACCTACGTGCTAGAAATGTATGGGGTTCCCAAACTTACCTAGTCTCTAAACTCCCACCACCACATTTTACACAACAGAGAGCCAAGCAACATCAAAAGTTTGTTTGATTGTCAGCCCTCATCCACCCCTCCAGCTGGCCTCAGCTGAACACCTTATATGGCGGTTGTCTTGAGTCTTGATTGGCTCCTTGATCCATGAACCAACATGAAAACAGAAAACAAGAGGGGGAAGGGGAGAAACACCACAAGCATGTCCTGAAGACATGTAACAGGTGATATATTTGGAATAAGTACATTTATTATTTACGCAGAACTTTTTCAGATGGAAACATATCACAAGTGCTTAATAAAAATATTTAAAATACATAAAATACAGAAGGGCAGATACAGTAGTAGTTATTTTTGATCCTTTGTAATCTCTCGACAAACTTTTGCTCTAACTAAAAAATGCAAATAATCAAGAGGAACATTCCACTATGACAGCTGAACTTTATTTCAAGTTTGTTAAATGCACTATAATTAGAGGGTACTTAAAAAGCGGATGTTGTTACTGGATCAAAAGGTGCCTAAAACCAAATATTTGACTTTATGATGTTTACCATAATGCAATCAGGTAATTGAAGCTTTTGTATTTTTAGTATTTCCCCTCCAACAGATTTCTGTTTTTCAGTTGAATTGTACAGGAGATATGTTACCTTACAGGTAGAAAACATTTAGAAAGGATTTAAACATAGGTACATTCTGCAGAAGCTGGGGGTACTTCCAACCATTTCCAAATGACTCATTCAAACTGCGTTAATGTTCTCTTATTCTTTTCAATCAGGCTGCCATGTGCAAGTAAAAGTAGCAAATATCTTTTTCATGGTGTGCCTCACATGGTAATCCATTAAGACATGCTGCTGTCATGAATCAGAGCAGAGGACCCAGAATTCAACTAGACCAGCAGAGGTTCGGAAAATAATATTTATTAACAAAATCCAAAAACCAAAAATGGCAGAGAAACAAACAGTCCAGTTGGGCAGGCAAGGCAGGAACAGACAGAAACAGGGTGGCTCAGATCTCTGGGGACAAAAATCCAAAAGCAAACCAATAAACAGAAACTTGCAGGAGGAGACTCACCCATACTCAAACAGCCAGAAAACCTAAGACAGGGGAGTAAAATAACTAACATAACTAGAACAGAACCCAGAACATTACAGAGCCCCTCCCTCAAGGGCGGATTCCAGATGCCCTTTAACGTCTACAGGAGTCAAAAGAAAAACAAGTCAGATCGGGCGAGTGGAGGGGGCTACTGGCTGGAGGGCCAGAGTCAGAAAAAGACAACCAAAAACAAAGGTCCAAAACAAAAAACAACCCTGAAAGGGCGAATCCCAATAATACAGTCCCAAAACAGTCAAAGTGGCTGCATCTCCAGCGGACGTCCCGAAGGGCGGCCCCGGTTGGTCAGAACTTCCGACGGTCATCCCGAAGGGCGGCCCCGGTTGCTCAGAACTTCCGACGGTCATCCCGAAGGGTGGCCCCTGTTGGTCAGAACTTCCGACGGTCGCACCGGAGGGTGGCCCCGGCTGGTGGCCCCGGCTGGTCCAGTTTTACACATCTGATTTAACTTGCTAAAATAAAAACTGGACTGCTTATTAATGGATGGATGGGAAAGTGTTACCTGAATAGGTGAGTACATTTGAGGAAATACAGTGCTCAGTGAGGCCAGGACAAATAGAAATACTACTAATAATAACTTTATAAAGTGCTTTCAAGCAAAGTGGCGAACAGTATGAACAGTAGTAGAACAAGGAATAAAACAATACAATTTAAAAACAGGCAAAACATAAATCCATAAAAAGAAAAAGGAAACACCAAAAATAAAAACATTAAGTTTAGGCAATGAATTAACCCACATAAGATAAGGTGAACAAATGAGTCTTTAGCTTGGCTTTGCTCCCACGGGAAAACCCCTCAGTCTTAACTTCACTTCCTGCCTGGTAAGAGAAGTCTCCCCTGGTCTCCCCGGAGGGGCAGGGGAGACCAGCCAGTCTCTCCACTTCTTGCCTGGAGGCGCTGGAGGAGAGCATGCCTGGGGCCAGCCAACCAGACCAGCCTGCCAGGTGGTCCTCACATGGACTCAAGGCTAGAATCAGAAGCTAAGATTGCAGTCTAACTTATGCGCAACTAGCCACTGAAGTAAAGAATGCCGAAACAGCTTTGTTTATTTCCCTCAGCTGTTACAGCAAAGCTGACTTGAGACAACGCGGATTGGTCGCCTTCCCTCACCAGACAAGCTGAGAGCTCAGAGACTGCATGCAGGACTTCGGGCCAGCTTATCCCGACCACGTTTCGGTTAGCTTATAGCTGCAGAGCCGCATGTCCGCTGCTAAAAAGAACCAACGTATCCCCTGCTTTCCACTGCACTTCCTTGGACGCCCAAAGTGAACCGAACTCACACCGAGGCACTGACAGGTTTGGCAGAGGATGAGCAGGGAGAGTTGCATGGTTTGTTTGGAAACCTTGTGTAATGTGTACATTGTGTTTTTAAAGACAGGGAGCTAACCAACGTAGCTCCCGCTAGCTTCTTCGAAACAGTGCCATTGTTGATGTGATTCAAGTGTGTTTTTATGGTTATAACAAACCTTATCTCCACAAGGGTTTTATATATTGATGGGATATTAATGTTTATGGTATCCAGGCCACTCATTATGGCTAAAAATAAAGCCAAACAAAATTGGTGCAGATAGCCCGCTAGCCTAAATGCTATCAGCTCTGGTAACTTCTGGTTCCCAGATAGGCATGTAAAAGGCTTGTTTCAAGCATAAGGCTTGTTCATTTAGCTCCGCCATCGTTCAATAGTGTTAGGAGCGTTATTACCGCATTTATATAGGATATTAATGTTGATTTAAAGGCGTTTTGTTTAACTTTAGGATTTCCCGATTTTAGCGACCAATAAAGTTAATGCTTTTACTGAGCAAATCATTCTTTAAAATGTTATTTCATCAAATAATATTTTGTTTAACTCAGGATTTGCATTGTGAATGGGTTGAAACACATGCCAAATGTTGTTCTAAATTAGTTAAGCTAATTTAACTCCATTCCACGTTCTTTAAGTCAGATCTGCAGTGAACCAGGATTCACTGAATAATTCTGATGATGATTAACCACTTTGTTTTGTCTTTTGTCTTTTTTGCATGTACATAGTTCCTTAGCTTAGTTTTTTATCTTCATTTTGCTTAGTAGTTTAGTTAAGTTTCACTAGCCTAGTAGAGAGGATTTGTTGATTGAAGTTTACTGTTGATTCAGATAAACAAAATTATGTAGTGATGTTCTCTGAATATTCATTTTCATTATGTTAATAAATTCTTGAACTTGAAGAGAAGTTGTCACTCCTTATTCTATGTGTGTGCAGAGTTTGCTGATAAAACATTGGCAGTGCTCAAATCATCCCTTTCAACTATTGTCCTGATATCAGCTCTAGAGCTGATATTCACCTGACAATACCTAACAGACAGAGAGTTATTTATTAAACATTAAATAACTTTAAACAGTGTATAACTGCACAACACATGAAAGGGAAATGCATGCTCCCATAGAGGCTTCCTTTTAGCCTTAGGAACTTTTAGAAGACCCGTGCCCTGAGATCGAAGAGAACAGGGTGGAACGTACAGGTGAAAAAGGTAAGATAAGAAATCCTATCCAAGGACACCAAGTAGATTGCATCAAGTCTTGACAAGCAGCATTCACTCCTCATGAAAAGTGTAGCGTCACAGTGACAGTCATCTGCATTGTTGATGGTTTAGCAACAATCCCTCGTACTGAGCATGCATGAAGCAACAGTGGAGAGGAAAACTCCCGTTTAACAGGGAGGGAAACCTCCAGCAGAACCAGGCTCGGTGTGAATGGTCATCTGCCTCGACTGACTGGGGGTTTGAGAAGACAGAGCAGAGACACAACAAGAAAGGCAAACAAGCACAGAAGCACACATTGATCCAGGAATCCTTTCTATGTTATATGGTAATAGGGGATTATCTGTCTCCCCTGAATGATGTCAAAGCTAACAGAATGGCAGACCAGGTGTAACTGCTGTGAAGAGAAAAGCAAAAAAAAGTTAAAAGCTGAAATAACAACAAACAATGCAAAATTGGAGAACAGTATGAGAACTGATCAGTGTGAGAAAAATATACCCAGAGATAGTTCAGGATAACCTAAGCCACCTAAGCCACTCTAACTACAAGCTTAGTCAAAAAGGAACGTTTTAAGGCTAGTCTTAAAAGTAGACAGGGTGTCTGCATCACAAATGATACTGGGAGTTTGTTCCTCTTCTGGTTGGCACAGAAGAGGAACCTGATAACTAAAGGATCTACCTCCCATTCTACTTGTATAAACTCTAGGAACCACCAGTAGACCTGCAGTCTGAGAGCAAAGTACTCTGTTAGGAAGATACGGAGTAATCAGAGCTCTGATATTTGATGAAGCTTGATTATTAAGGGCTTAGTATGTGAGAAGGAGAATTTTAAATTGTATTCTTGATTTAACAGGAAGCCAATGAAGGGAAGCTAAAATTGGAGAAATATGATCCCTCTTGTTGATTTTAATCAGAACTCTTGCTGCAGCATTTTGGATCAGCTGAAGACTTTGAACTGCATTTTGTGGACTTCCTGATAGCAAAGAATTACAATAGTCCAGCCTTGAAGTAACAAATGCATAGACTAGTTTTTCAGCATCGCTCCTGGACAGAATGTTTCTAATTTTGGCAATATTCCGGAGGTGAAAAAAGGGAACCCTGAAAACCTGTTTAATATGGGATTTAAATGATATGTCTTTGTCAAAAATAACACCAAGGTTTTATTACTTTATTACCAGAGACAAATGTAATACCAACCATATTAAGTGAAGGAATGTCTGTTTTGTCAGAATTTGAAAGCAGGAAATTTAAAATCTCTTTGTAGGGACATACAACCAAAGCACAACACAAAGAAGAGCTTTCTGTTGTCTTGTTTCTATTTCACATGTGTTTCCAAATGTACAAAAGAAGATTGTAGCAACACAGTTGATACTACCTTTTCATCCAGAAAAATATGGTTAGAGACAAACATTTTCCTTGAAAATAGTCTTGGTTCTTAACCTGAAAAGGAATTTGACAACATCAACCGTGCTGCTTGTGTGTTCAATTTTCCAAACAGAGTGGACTGGGTTAAGTCATTATTCTAAACAAGAGAACAGTCTGTTAAAGTCAGAAAAGTCACAAAATGGGAATACCGGTGATCACACTTAGTCAAGTTTAACCTTTAATAATTATAAATTATTTGCATTTATGTCACACTCCGGCCTGTTTACTACCTTTATGCAGATGATGCGGTTTTATACACACACAGCGCCAGCTCATGGAACCTGTCTTTGTAGTATGAGATTTATTACAGGCACAGCTTGAACCTTATTTATATATACCTATTTTAAATTAATAACCATATGTAGTCTGATTCTGACGTTGTTGCTTTGAGGCAACTTTTTGATGATGTTGAAGTGCAGATAAGAAGCCTAGAAGCTTTAAGTATTGTGTCAGACAGTTATGGAGCTTTATTGTGCCCCATTCTCCTCCAGATGATTCCCGATGACCTCGCTCTTGAGTACACCCGTAAAACAGATAAAGGACAAAAGTGGAGGGTTGAAGATCTTGTTAGTTTTCTACAACAAGAAGTTGAAAGCAGGGAGCGTGCTGCATATTTAACAAAACCAAGAGAATTGAAAGATGCACCTGCTGCTCACAAACAACATTACAAGCAGGATTTAAGCAGAGAAAAGTGGAAAGCTAATGTGCCATCAGCTGCAGCACTCCATACTGGCAGTTCCAATTCACCACTTGATTGCCTATTCTGCAACAGTACAAGCCATAAGTCAGAACAGTGCACTGAAGACACAGTCACGGGGAGGAAGGAAAAGTTAAAAAAAATTGGAAGGTGTTTCATATGCCTGAAGCCTAGACATCTTGCCCGAGACTGCAGATCGAAAAATGTAACATGCACTGATTGTGGACGGAGACATCATGCTGTAGTATGTGACAAAAGAGAAGAACCAAAAGAGACCACAAATGCTGCCACAGATACAACTGACACTCTAGTCTCATCAGTAATACCACACACAGCTAAACCGACTCCAGAAAAGAGTGAAACTGTGCTTTTGCAAACGGTGAGAGCAAGGATTAAAGGACCTGGAGGAGAGAAAATTGTGCGTTGTTTGATTGATGGAGGAAGCCAACGCAGTTTTGTTCATGAGAAACAAGTGAAAGATTTAAAGCTACCAGTGCTGAAAGAAGAGACATTGAATCTTCACACCTTTGGCTCAAAGAACCCAACAACATCTGACCAGATGCAATGTCATAAAAACTAATCCTTGAAAATGTAAGAAACAAAGAACAGAAATTTGAGATAGAAGCTGTCCAAACACCACAGCTTTGTACTGCGGTCATGAAGGTTCCCAGTGAGCACATTCAGCGCCAGCTGGAGAAAAAGGGACTACCAGTAGCAGATGTGGATACAGGAGACAAGGATGAGCTGGAACTGTCTGTACTTATCGGAGCGGATTACTACTGGAAAGTAGTCACAGGTAAAACTGAAAGACTCTCAGATGCTTTAGTGGCTGTTGAAACAAGATTTGTCTGGGCAGTACAAGGACCAGTTGTGATGTCCAGTATGAATGAAGCAACATGTCTGCACATTGGAGTCAGTGAAAACCCAGTGGACATTTCAAACCAGTTGAGAGCATTCTGGGAAATAGAGTCACTGGGCATTTCCACCAAAGGGGAAGAAACATCAGATGACAAGAAAGCCATTGACAGCTTTGACAGGTCAGTCAAATTCATTAACGACAGATATGAAGTAGCATTGCCATGGCGACAAGACATGCCCAAGATTTCTGATAACAAAAAGGTTGCACAGAAAAGATTTGAAATGTTGAAAAGAAAACTGAAATCTGATGTGTCCCTGTACGAAAGATACAATGATGTAATAGACGATTACACAGAGCAGGGAATTTGTGAGAGAGTACCTGAGAGCAGTCATTCAGGTACTGTTGATGTGACTTACTACTTACCTCATCACGCAGTGATCAGAGAGGACAAGGTAACTACCAAGCTGAGAATAGTGTTTGATGCATCATCACATGAAGAAGGTTGCTCCTCTTTAAATGACTGTTTGTTACCTGGCCCAAACTTAAATGCTGACCTAATGAGCATTTTGATCAGGTTTCGACAACATCCTGTAGCCTTCACAGCCGACATCACGAAGGCATTCCTGCAGATTTCTATCGCTGAAAGGGACAGAGATGCTGT